>NW_026262717.1:68636-156136 GCF_021869535.1 Mytilus californianus | reverse complement strand
TCTTAGAAAATAATCATACTTCAAGTTTGTAAACCGAATAATGAATTCTTTATATTCCGCTCGCTATGACCACTACATTAACCTGACCGTAAGAGTGTGCTGTATATATGATTATTCGAGTCACAGAGTTAAAAATTAAAAAATATTTTTACACTGTTTCCAAAAACTTCTATATTATAATTTCATATGAAGCATTCGAAAATCTAAAATCAGTATTGGTATTTTAAAGTCCAGTTTACATTACCTCTTTTTGTATTTACGAAAATCAGAGACCATTATACGATGAACAAGAAAAAAATGTTGCCATCTTATTTGAGTTTCAAAAAATTACAGGTTATTAGAATTCAGGAAAAGTGTCAAATTAAACCCAAATTCGTTTGAATTGTTTTACATTAACTTCGTCATTTCATGCCCTTTTACAGCTTACTAAACGATAATGGTTGATGGAGAGTTGTTTCCTGGACAATCATATCATATCTTGTCTTTTTTTATAATTCCTTAACATGTATGTTAAGGAAATTTTCAACAAGTGAGAAAACATGTATATAAGATTAAATACAGACAAATGGTTATTCAGACACAACCAACATGCATGACAAGTAAATAATGTTAAAAGTTTAATGTTCTCAAATTGTCATTGCATACCCAGAATGCTGGGGTTTGTCAATAGTTTGTGAAATTTAGGAATTAACAATATCATTCTTGCAAGTCTTGCATATAATGGAACTTATATATTACATATACTAAGAATGTGTGTAGCTGCAAGTTTATTAAAAAGTAGTTATCTAAAAAGTCATATACCGATCATTGTCTTGTCGATTTGTAATATATTACATTCATGATATATACTTGTAGACTTTCAGCTTACAATGTCATCAAACAGAGCTACAACTGGTGTCAATTTTTCCTTTATGTGTACAACTGTTCAAACCTTTGTTGTTTTTAATACAGATGGTCGAACTTATTGTGTGATAAACGGAGTTCAGGATGGTAACTTTAAGCTGGATTCGAGTTGTTCTTCAAACAACATGTACAGGTGTAACATTACCACTGGAACCTACTCATTCACCATTCCTGGGTCATTTGTTACAGACAGTTTACATAAATCTAAATGGACATGTCAAAGTCCATTTGGGATAGGAAATCCTTCATCTGAGTTGGAAATGTATGTTAGAAGTAAGTGACATGTAAAGACAATAAATAATGAGATTGAGACATTAATGTATATGTTTTACTTTCGATGCATCCATGTATGTGTGTATGCGTGGATCGTTGGGTTGCTACCTCCTAACATATACATTACACCTCCTTTTATTCATATCAGATCAAAAAACAAATCGTTTTTCGCAAACTAAAAGAATGTGAGCAGTGGTTATTTTATATAGATGATAGGAAATATTGTTTATACATGTTGTTACTGATACAACAATAAAACATAAATAACACATTTAAATGCAGATACGATCTTTAACAATTCTCCACTTTGTAAACCACATGTCAAGCTTTGAATCGCCTGAATTAGAGACAAATTGTGACCAAACTTATAAGATATCTTCAAAGTTATTCCATAAATCAACTTTAATATCTAAAGGACTCATTTACTAAGAAACATACAAAGGGGACAACTGAAAACTGAAATGAGTATAAATTACAGACAGGCACATTGATTAATATGTGCGTGGGGGAGGGGTAGGGGTAAACTGGTTTTACGATTCTTTGTTTTGTTTCTCTATCTGTGTAGTGACAAATACCTGTCGAACAGACAATACATATTATAAGTATCAGTTCACATAAGCACTCATCTAAATAATATCTGTATTACAGAAGACGAACAGAGCTTCACTGAAGCTTTAGTAACAATCACATAGTTTTCAATTTTTAACATTCTTTTAATGCTAATGTTGTCTTTCCGATGTGCATACATGTACGTGTTCCTGTGCTCTTGTTTGCATACTTCACTGTGATACTATTGTTAAGGTTTCTTGCTCTTCAGCGTTTTATAATTCAAATTTAATTTAGTTTGTAGTTCTCTAACAAGAAATATTATTCTAAGATGTGCATTTGGTGTATGAAATTATCTTCGATAATTATCAATATTTTATTTGCACAATGCCGTATAAAGTTATCTTTATATTACAGTACCCGTGAAAACTATCACTATTACACCAACTGGTAACAACGACCAATTAAACGTTGTAGAAGGACAGACACAGACATTTACATGTACTACAAGTCCCTGTCGTCCTGCTGCCTGGGTACAGTGGTACATGGGCAATCAAAATATAACAACTCAATCAGAGACAAAGTCTTCCGAACAAGATGGCAATACATTTATATCTTCCAGTACATTGACGTATATTTTGAAGACTGCTGATCACAACTTATCTATATACTGCGAAACTGTTAACTTTGAAGAAGCCGATACGAAAGCATCAGCAAAGATACTTATCTACATACAAAGTAAGTAATTATGCGATTAATTGTTTGTGGCGTGTATCTTATAATAAAAAAACACCAACTATTGTTTGATTCAATTTAATGTAATCATTCTATATATATATTTCATTGCTACAGTATACATGGATGCTCTGACAAATGGCCTCTGTTATTTTTATGGAGTATATCAAGTTTGTTGTTTCAATTAGAAGTTAAAAAAAACCAAAGAAGCCCGATTTATAATTTTGTAATCGTTTCTGTCAACAACACTAAAACTAAATACATGTATTTTCAACGGATGGTATGTAGATGGACATTTGTATCAACATCATAATGATATAACTGCAAATTGAAATGACGTTGTTTGACCTTTTCTTCTATCAAAAAAAAAATTTAAAACAAAACGAGCAACAAACACCGAAACACGTGATCTCGCGTCTTTCGTCTGTTGTGAGATGGAAGACGTCCTTTCGGTATTATTTTCTAGAATTAACATTTTGTTTTGTTTAAACCAAGGTGACTTTACATTAACTGGCTCCAACCATTTCATCATCAGTAATCAGCCATTTACACTGAACTGTTCTTCTCACATTACTCCGAGGGGAGACGCAGCATATTTATACAAGGACAATATTAGTATTATAAACATACGTTACGTGCCATCGACATCAACATGTTATGGGATACCACAGGACGGAAAACCAGCATTCCAATGCAATGACACTTGCAGTTGTTCAGAAGACGCTAGAATATTCACGTGGACTTACAGCGCAACTGTTACCAACCAGCGAGTAACATTTAAATGTGGGATGGATTTCGGTACTAATTTTAGTAACATCACATACAGGGAATTGACTGTTGAAAGATCATGTGAGTTATGTTTAGGTTCTGAAATAAAATCATAATGCAGGGTGACAATTATGCTGGATTACAATCGTTATATCACTCCGTCAAATCATGTGTTAAGAGGACGTTTCCTTGCGTCATTTATGCGTTTGTTATAAAAGGAACATGTGTCGGTACGTTTAGCGAAAGGGGGAATATCTAATCATTTTCGTATTGCACATCATAAGATAAATGTGATATATCATGATAGAATCGACATATTTTATAGTTAGTGTTAAATAAACCAGTTCTCTGACATCATTCTATGGTATATGTAACTGACGACTATCTTTTTTCAAGACTCCACTGGCTACTGTGCTAACTTAAGTAAAAGTACAATCTAACTTTTAACTTTCAACTATCAAACTTTTTACTTCTCAGAAACGAATATCACGATTAAGGTAAAATTTTGTGCGTATTTTTCTTCAATAATCACCAAGGTCTTCGGTACGTGCATGATACCACTAAACTGCGAATGCTGGCAATATCAGTTCGATATAACGAGTAACAAAAACACTAAAGCAGTATGATTGTATGGCTATATCAAAACAAAGAATGACAACGAGAAGAAAAACATCCATCAAAATCTTTCTGGATTTTAAAGTCAAGATTGAATTTATTCAATAGGAATGAAAGGAGATGTGGGGTATACGCCAATTCTTGAAGTGTTTAAAAAAATCTTTAAACAACGTTATCTTAAGGATGTTCGCTCCTCTGTTTCAAAATAACGAGCTTTTTAAAAGACTGTTATAAATTGATAGTATATAAATAAAGAAACTAAAAAAGCAGAAAAAAATATGGCTTTTTAAACTATATGTGATAAAATTGTAAACAGAAAAGTAGGGGTAAGAGGGCAAAACTTTTTAATGGCACTACATGGATAAAACCAGAAGATTCAGAATATCTGGCAAAAATTCAAAAACAAGAGGAGCGAACATCCTTAAGAAAAAGTAATTTCATGCCGTCGTTAAGCTTTATTAAAATTAGCTCTTTAAGGCAAACTACATAATTGGTATGTGTCAATTGTTAAGATATCTTATTTGCAAGCAATGAAGAATATTTGTATATTTTGATACGATTACATTTTTTGTATCTATTAAGTTGATGTGACTACGGTCAATACGCCAAGTGCACCAACACAGAAACCAGACCCTCCAACAATTGTATCCATTGTTTGTAAGAAAACATCAATGACAGTGTTTTGGAGACCAGGGTTAAATGGAGGTTATACTCAATCATTTATAGTAGTGATACTGAATAACCAGATAAACCAAACCACTTCTTCACCCATTATATCTGATCAAGGTGAAGCAGAAATAATGAAGTTTACGTTTGAATCCCTTAGTTCAAAAACATTATATATTGTCTCTATGCAAGCCATCAATAAACTTGGAACAGTGGAATTGGACGAAGACGTAAACTGCACGACATTATCAGGTGAGACATGATATCGCTTCTTTCAGCTCTTTGCAAAACGTCGTCAAAGATACTTTAAAAATAAGGAAATGATGTATTATTGCCAATGAAACAACTATCCACCGAAAGTTCAAATAAAATAGATGTAAGCAATTATAGGCAACCGTACGGTCTTCAACAATGAGAAAAACCCATACCGTATAGTCGGCTACAGATAGATAGCCAGAAAAAAATATTTTTATTTTAAAGTACAACTTGGTACATGTACATGAAACACAATATATTACAATTTTAAACATATGTAGTCAATAAACATGTATATTTATACCAACCAGCCTTTAGAGGCTTGTGGTGCACTGTAGTACGGTGACAAATAAGGTAAATTTGAAAATTTAATGGACCGAAATACCTCACGGCTAATTTTGGTCTTATTTTGTAGATAAATATGATATCCTTCGATTAAGGCATATCGTAGAGTGCCAGAGTGGTGCAGATTTTTGAAAACTGCGGTCAAAGGTCAAAAGGGGGGATACATACCCTCGCTTGCAACATGTAAGAAAATGTAAAAAAATATCTTCATCTACGGAAATTATCGACAAAAAATATTCATAATTAAGATTTAACTATTCAATAATATATGGCCACATATAAAGATATTTTGGGGAAAGTTTTGTTAAAATGCCATCAAGAATAGAGGAGAAATAAGAACTGTTAAGTTAACACCCGGTCCAGGATGTAATGAAAAAAAAATGATGAAATTCTTAGCTGATTATTTGAACTTAAAAGGATGTTAGAACTATAAAAATTAGTCTTCATATTCATGACACTATAGCATACGAAGTTTGTTTTTATGTTAATAAATAAATCAGTACTAGAGCAATAGCACATTGCGAAGATGTGTCCCCCTTTTTTATAAAACAACAACAGACAAGGTTGTCGTTTGTTGATGTGATTCAATAAATGTTTCTCGCTTCTAGTTTTTCATATAGATTAGACCGTTTCAATGGTTTTTTCGTTTGAATGGTTTACACTAGTCATTTTTTGGGGCCCTTTATAACTTACTGACCTGGATGAAGAGTTGTCTCATTGGCACTCATACCACATCTTCTTATATCTATAAACAATAGAATATATGGCAGGTTTGAAAGCCCGATATATATGTGAACTACAAACAAACACGATTCAAAAAAATATTTCGCTTCAAAAGAAGCTGTCGAGGTATAATTATAATACACTAACACTAGATATCAATATGCACATCAATTTGAAAAGGTAACAGAATACTAGAAAAAAGTGGATGTCATTGTATGGCTCGACAATGCTCATGCGTTTATTCAGATCACAATGTACTGAGTGACCATTGCATCTGGGGTCATTTTGAACCGCGGTGAATTGATTGCAAAAGATTTGACAATCTAAGAACCAGCTAGAATGACAAATTTTGATACATGCAAGTTTTTTTCCGACCCCTTGTAATTGTCTTCTTTTTGCCAATTTCGATAAGAGAAGACGTGTCGCATCCTGTAAGAGCGCGAGCTGCTGTTGGTGTGCCAGACATCAGGGGTCCAATAACTTAAAAAAGTTGCATATGTCGTGAATAGGTAAAAACTGTCTTGTGGCTTTGGTTGAAGAAACGCATCCAGTCTGAAATCGCAATTCATCATGTTTGGCATCTGAGGAAAAGACCTTATTAGAAATAAAACATAACTGTCTTGATTTTAATATGATGCAACCCTTGGAATTACTTTCAATATCTGTTCATTGGCAAACAGAGGCGGCAGTATAATTCTTATATCTGCCTCTTCAGTCACTTACAGATCCTGCACAAAATTGCTTCACAGTCTATGGATTTTGAAAAGATCCCGCTAGAAATATTTCGTCATGTTCTAGCAAATCAAAATCATTGTAGTGCGATAGTGCATAGATACCTTCAAATCTTATCAACCCATGTTTATTTTCATGTGCACAAATAAATTTCTTACAATCTCTAATTGATCTGCATTCAATGACTTGAAGAACAATTTAGATCTAACACCATTTGAAACAAACCTTATCAGCCTTTAATGGCTGACTATATGGTATGGGATTTGCTCATTGTTGAAGGTCGTACGGTAACCTATAGTTGTTGATTTCTGTGTCATTTGGTCTCTTGAGAAGAGTTGTCCCATTGGCAATCATACCACATCTTCTTTTTGTTTTTTATATACACCACTGTCCCATGTTAGGGGTCGGTTGGGCGCCTGCTGACATGTTTAACCTCGCCACATTCTGTATATGCCTGTCCCAAGTCAAGAGCCTGTTATTCAGTGGTTGTCATTTATAGCTGTGTTACATTTTTGTTGTTTGTTTATTATTTTCTACATTAATTAGGCCGTATTTTTTCTCGTTTGAATTGTTTTACATTTGTCAATTCGGGACCTTTTATTGCTGACTATATATGCGGTAAGGGCTTTGCTTATTGTTGAAGGCCGTATGGTGACCTATAGTTGTAAATGTATGTGTAATTTTTGGTCTCTTGTGGAGATTTGTCTTATTGGCAATCATACCACATATTTTTTAAATTATGGTTTTAAAGCAGTCATTGGCCAAATTTCAATAACTGTTGTACCTTTTTACATAAATACTTCGGACAATACCAATACCATCTATCTGATCAGGGGTGTACTGGTTTTTCATAAAGGAATATCACAAACTCAGCTAAAGTATACATTTCCGTTCAGTATCACATGAGAGTACATTGTAATCATTATCAATTTGTAATCATTATCCATATGAAAATAATTGTCATCTACTAACCAGGCAAAATATTTATCAGAGAGGTTGGAATTCATTGTAAAGATAGAAATAATTTGAAATTTCGAACCATCGTAAACAGCTTTTCACAATTTTTTCGCAACATGAAAGATCTGTAAACAAATGTAACTGGCAAACTATACGACAACGAAAACGTTTTTTTTTTTTTTTCTAACAGATCATCATGTAGACTTTCTATTAGTTTTTGAAAGACAACATCATGCCCCGAATAATTTGAAGCATCAGAAGCAAATTATTTTTAATGTCATCATTACAAGTAGGTAACAATGCATGCTGAATGTTGAAGCGGCTTGTCCTTGAAGCTATTTTTGAAGAGTAAACTCCGACTGGATGGCCTGCCTGATAATTTGCGTCATTTAAAACAATATCGGCACGCGCAAATGACTCGACATGCCTTAATTGCTGAGCTTGTTGTATGACTTCTGTCTCCAGAATAGACATTTTTACAAGTCATGATAATGCCATGGAGCGTGTTTTAGTTGGTTCATCATTACACGCATGAGTTTTCCCTAATTCAAATGCATCAAAATGTTTTCTTCTTGTACACGTAAAGGCTAAATAACATGACCTAAGCTACTTTACTCGTTTTTATTTAATGTAATTAGCACTGCCAATAATTTTCCGGAATTTTTCGGATGTCTTCAAATGTGGTTTAAAATTAGTCTTTTCGAAAAACTTAACAAGAATAAAAGCACCTCAAAAGTTATTAAACCTTAGTATCAAGCACATAGACAAAACTATTGTTACAAATGTATATTCTTGTTTATACAACTTAAGAAAATGCATATTAATTTCATTGTGAAAAACACAGCATTTCATATGACAGGGGAAAATAGGAAAAGGGAGCGTTACATGACTTATTGAGGTAAAAATTGAGTAGTAATACTGCTAGCCTATGTGATGAGTATTATAAAAAGGCTTGTAAAAGTTCATTGGTATGTTCTATCAAACTTTTATATATCAAAACTTCTTAAGTATTGTTTGTTCCACTATTTTTTGTGAAAATTTACTTTTGGTGATATATATAAGAAATGTAATATACTTTGACAGACGATAAGATTGGAAAAAAAGATGTTACATACATTTGAAAATCATCCAATTCACTCAATTTATATGTTTATATGATATTAAAGTTTGATGTCAAATAAAAGCTGATACATCACTCTTTCATCTGATACCAATTTTATGATGATATCTTTATTAGGGAATTTATTATAAGCGTTCCCGTGTTTGAAAATGAAAAAGAAAAAAACCAGGAAGTCACACTTTAGTGCGATTTTACAAAAAAAACTGCACCGTGGGAAAACTCTACGACAGGGCTAAAATGAAAGTATAATGTTTACTCTATCTTCGTGTTGATTTTCAGCCGTGAGGTACTTCGATCCATTAAACTCTTTAAATAAGCGACTTTTCCCGATTTGTCACTCCACTACTGTCATTTATGTACGAAATATTATATGAATAAATTTCAAAATCATATTAATCCTTATTCTTATCATATCTGAGGCTTAAATCTTTTAAGATAGTTTCAATACATCAGTTGTGTGTAATAATGTGAAAATTAAGATTAAAGTATCTAAATAATTATTGGTTTGATAATGTAAGGGTTGTACATGGAAAAGAAGGAGAATAAGAGTTTTTTCGTATTCACATTTTATTATGTGTAAAATAGAATTTTTGATAAAAGCTATAAAAAAAGGCCTCGACATGAAAAATAAGAGACAATTCAATTGAGAAAACTAACAGCCCAATTTATAAAAAAAAGGGCTAAAAAAACCTTTGTTCTTCGAACTATATTCCATCTTTATGAAACTGTTAATCTGCACATACTAACCAAAATCTACAACATTTTGTGTGAGCATGGCCACGCCTTCTCCTAAGAATGGTAATAACCTGAGACAAACATCACCACAAGTGATATTGACCTAATTGTCAATTAATTCGCAATTGATTTGTTCAAGGGATTGTCAACTTTTGAAATACCATATTCTTCTTCATATTTAGATTTTTGTACTGAACTGAAAACTATGGTATTTTAGAACATTTACATGTATTGCATAGAAGTTTAACCAGCACTCCACTCGTCGATTTTAACTTTAGAATTATTTTTTCAAATTTATTTCATAATTATGTATGTATCGTATACCTCAACAAAATATATCTCCTATATTACTTCTCGATTTAAGCTCCAAAAAATGGACAATCAGATATGATATCGGCTGCTGGAATTGGAGCAAGCATCGGATCAGCTGTAATTATATTGATATTAACAAGTCTTGTGGTATTTTTTTACAAGAAAAAAATAAATGAAAATAAAGGTTAGTAGAATAAAACATCTATGTCTCTAAATGTTAAATATGTTAAATTTTCTGACATTATAAAAATGTTAAAAAAACGGGTATTATTTTAATTCCCTTCTCGTATTAAATTTCCTCAGACATCGTCATTATTTCAAATACAATATATATATAAATTAATTACATCAATCAATATTTCGCTCAAAATAGCAAATTCATTGAATCATTTAACATTAATCGTGATACTTCTAAGAAACCGATCAACTTGAGAAGCGCATGAAATGAAGTTATTATACCCTTCTCCTTACCCTTCTGGAGCACCTGAAATCACACCAGTTTTGGTGCTGTTCGTGTTGCTGAGTCTTTAGTTTTCTACGTTGTGTTTTGTGTACTGTTGTTTGTCTGTTGGTCTTTTTCTTTTTTAGCCATGGCGTTGTATAAAAAAGAAGATGTGGTATGATTGCCAATGAGACAACTCTCCACAAGAGACCAAATGACACAGAAATTAACAACTATAGGTCACCGTACGGCCTTCAACAATGAGCAAAGCCCATACCGCACAATCAGCTATAAAAGGCCCCGAAATGACAATGTAAAACAATCCAAACGAGAAAACTAACGGCCTAATTTATGTACAAAAAATGAACGAATAACAAATATGTAACACATAAACAAACGACAACCACTGAATTACAGGCTCCTGACTTGGGACAGGCACATACATACAGAATGTGGCGAGGTTCAGTTTATTTTCGACTTGAAGACTATGAGTTTGAATGTCCCTTTGGTATCTTTCGCCTTTTTTTTCTCAACTTGTATTACAAATGATACTAATATGCCATGTTCAAAATTAAATCGACTGTTGCCGTATTTAATGTTTTAAATATAATAGTGAACGATAAAATGCCAAGAATCTTTCATACGATAAAGATACGCACATGAGGAACCTGAAATTTGCCGTTAAAATCTTCTTTTTTTTAGTTTTTTTAGATTTTGGTAGGTAATTTAGGCAAATTTGATTATAACCTTTTCAATACAAATATGAGAATTTGTATTTGGCAAATTTGATTATAACATTTTCAATACAAATATGAGAATTTGTATGACATTTTTTTTATATTCAGAACGAAATTCAATGTACCAAGCAACTCAAAATTCAAGGTAAGCATGACATGATATCTTTTTAACGGCTTACTGTATTGATATTTTGCTAACAATATATTGTTTTGAAAACTCGGAGAGAAAAAGTCAAATACACATTTCACAAAACACTGCAAAGAAAGCTGACAACAGTTCCTAATCCATTTCAAAGATATGAAGATGCCTTACTGAATCTTCAAGGGTATGCGTTGTTTTGCTCATGACAGTTACATATCCGATGGTAAGCTACATTAGATGATCTCATTACCGCTGTTCAAATCTCATCAATCGATTAAGAAGACAAATGAAAGTAACAAAAACAAACTTAGGGAATCCAAAAGAAGCGAGACCAGGATAAGCAGCTCCTCCAATTCATGCAACAACCGCCCTGGGAATCCACACTCGTTGATAATGTTACAAATGGGATTAGGATACAATAGGTAAAATTATAGTTCAGACGACTATTTTGGTATCTAAAAATTCAAGACTGCAAATATATAGCTAGTGAGTTAATATAGTATCTGTCAACTAATTTCTCATGGTGACTGTAAAACTTAAGTAGTGTCGATTTCAGTCGTTCTTTCTCGTAAATCTGTTGGAACAGTGTGCTGTGTACGAAGCATATCGTTGCTAAATGAAGTCCGTATAGTGTGAACATGCACATGCGTTACGTATCAATTGAGATATGTAAACGCCCTACGAGGAAAAGAGGATATGATTGTAACTTAATGTCCCATTCAAGGAAAAGAAGACGGGATTATGGTTATGCCACTTTGAACATATACATGATCATCAATGGCACAGATATTGTTTAACGGTCAACTTCCCCACTTTGAACCCTTACTTAAACAGCTTCCCTGTACACAGCAACTATATATCCCGGTGAAAACAATGAAAAATAATGATAGAAAACGCAATCTCTAGAATATCGTATCATTTAGGAGATATATACACCTTATGCAGGAGCTGCTGGAATGTGGCAAATATCCTTAAAAGACTGAAGAAGAAAAGTTTGAACCACTACACAAGTCATCTTACAACATATCACAATAAGCATAACCCATATCGTGCCCTAAGAGATAAAAGGTCCCAGTATAACAAAATTTGAAACAGTTGAAAGGGAAAAAAATAGTAACCTGGCTTGAGACAGAAAACAGAATGTGTAGCAGATACACATGTTGTGAGCGATCATTCTCCCTCTTATCTTGGGCAGGAGTGCAACATTAGAACACTATAGAAAGCCGTCGAAAAGGGCTTGACGCATCAGATGGGGTTATTAAGCACAAACAAAAACATCTTACAAAATGACAAAAGGCACATAGTACCGATTAAGAGTACTTTCAGTTACTGAAAACTAGTCAAAGGTTCATCTTGGTAGTAAAGAATAAATGGACAATGTCATTCCAGAATTTATTATTAATATGTACACATTCAACGGAAATGGCGTAAACACACTTCAGAAAGCTTAACCTTGTGCAATAACGAAATATAAATATCTACAGGATGAAGAGCCACACGTTTTGGTAACTTTATAGTGATGTTAGTTTAGTTATGCATTAAACTATTTGAAATAAAATCAATATTAGTACCGATAAAGGCATCACTGTTTGTAATAACTATTGATGAAATTAGTTGGATTTATTATTTCAATCTGTCTTTATTTTTTAAAGTAATGGGATTAAACTGGTATATCTTAGAACATTTTTATATTCCTAAGCATATTCTTCTGAAAGTTTGTCTTCGGGGCATATTGATGATAGTTGAAGCCAGAGTGCTTATAGTTTGGAATATTAATTATATCGCTGTATCGGTATTAGAGAATAAACGACTTTGCTTAAATTATCATGTTTAAACGCAAGCATTGCGATATATTGTCTTCCTAATTGCGTTCGTCTATCCAAAGAAAGCGTCGATCGTAACACCATCAAGATGATTCTGATCAGATGATTTCAAATGACTGCAAATTCTATTTAAGAATTTGTTCCATTTTCTATTATTCTTTAAAAAAAAGCATGTGCTTAAATTGTTAAGTCTGCCCTTTTGATCATTGTTCTATGTGACCGTTTTGTCATATTTTTTTTATTAATTAGTGAAGATGTGGTTAGCACTGAAAAACACATATACAATGAGTTGCAACATGTAGGAAATGGTAAGTACGATAGCATTCTATTATTTTCTCACCCATCATGTCATAGCAGGCGTGAATCAAATATCAAATGTTTGCAATGTACTGCAATATTTCGTATCAGTCAAACTCTTTGATGCGACAACATATTCGCACCTTTACCTTTTAAATTTTATTCATTGCGGTTTTACTTGCGAGATAAAAATTCATATACAAACATGCATGCAAAACTAGAAAATATGATATTAAGGTCAGATTT
This sequence comes from Mytilus californianus, assembly GCF_021869535.1. Classification (NCBI taxonomy): domain Eukaryota; kingdom Metazoa; phylum Mollusca; class Bivalvia; order Mytilida; family Mytilidae; genus Mytilus; species Mytilus californianus. Next base: position 142,764 of record NW_026262717.1, on the reverse strand, counting down.
GTGTTCGACTTCGAGAGTGATAATGTTCGTGAAAAATGGAGTAAAAATATTTACTCATTGCTGTCTGAAACTTGTCGGTATTTTAACTCCCGAAAATTATCCTACATCACAAAGGCAAAAACTTAAAACTTTCTTACACGAGTAGATTTGTCTTTAATATTTCTTCTCTTGAACTCACAATTCATATTACATAGTTACGCTTGTGAAATGAGATACGAAAAAAACTATGTGCAAAGTTTCAGGATGTGTGATTTTACAATTATTAATGTGGTTGCTATAAAATGAACAAAGCGAGAGAGAAACTTTTTATAGGTGCTCATCTAAAGCTTCATACAATCTGGTAATCTATACTACTAAAATAACGAGTCCAATTTGTTAGCCGGCATGACGTTAAAACGACGAAACAAATAATTCAGATTTATATACAACTAATATAGAACAATGGTGTTGATTAAAAATTACACCATTCCAGACCTTTGTATTTTCCAAATAATTAATATTACAATAATTAACAAGTTCCGGGTCGAATCCGATACCGCTACCAATATTTACCTGTTACCTAATCTGTACGTTCCGCCTCTGTCAGACGCACCACCAAACGGTGTATTTGGGATTTGCTATATACACGGGTCATAATCACACATGAACTTCGTCATTAGGCAGGGATTGACACTACTAAATTCAATCATTGACCCCCAAAAAATTAGTATAATGTCACATGTAGTTTCCGGTTGTAGTAAGAAAACAAGAACGGGTTCAAACAGAAAGATTCTTTTAAGGTTAGGGTTGAAGATTTTGAACGCAGAGAAAACTGTGCACTTTATAATCAGCATTACTTTATCACATGACAATACGAATAGTTTACTTAAAATCCAGGCTAAATATAAGGCGAAGGTACTTTAATTCATCACGGACCCGCGACGATGTCGCGGGTGTGTTCAGTATTGTTATAGTATAAATGAAATATGCAAAATTGTTTGCATAAGTAAAATAAAAATAAACATAAAATGTAGAAATTATACGACCATCTGTATTTTTCAAACAGATTCATCTGTTCTGGACCATATATCAAGTGAGACAAGGTACGAATACGATTTTACAATATGTGTTTGCGGTATAAAGCTTAAGTAAATATAAAGTTTCAAATCATTCAATAGAGTAATTCTGGTGTGTAGCTTTACAACACATGCAGCAATATTAATAGAAGACAACGTTTGCAATTCTCATGTATGCTTAATATATCCAACGATGCATATTTCTGCATCAGAGTAAAACAATCAATAATTTCAATTCAACACTTTGCGCGAAATTAACTCTGAAATTTTACTCGCCTTAATTTGTTTGCTTGTTGTCAGTGTTCAGCGTATGATAGTGACAAAAATAGAAACTCAATTAGTATATACCTCTGAGTCATCTTTTTCAAGAAAATTGTTTTGTTCAATTATTTTTAATTAAAAAGGTTTTAGACCTCGTTTGGAGGGTGATTCTTGTAAAAACTCCTTGAAAGTAATAGTGTCGGGAAAATGTTAAACATACTAGGTTTGAATTTTAAATTTAGATAACGTGAGCTCATTGATTTTTCGAATCAACTTATCCCAAAAGAATATCAGGCTTTCACTTGCTAGATCGTCGAATTTTAAAATTTTGAATGCTAGCAAAATGTACGATATCATGCAAAAATACTTTATTATATCAGTACTAACAAATTAAGCCACCTTTGCTATATAGTAGAAAAACTGGTGTCGTAATCTAATAAATTTCATAACACACGTTAATTTTCAAGTTTGTGTTTAAAAACTATTTCCGTAAGGACGTACATTCTGTTGATATAACTGGAATTGTATTTTGTATTTGCATAAAAATATTATATATAATTTGAAGACATTACCTCACTATTACATTTTCTGCATTATAAACTTTCAGCACCTATTACAATGAATGTGGTATAATGACGAACATAGATAGCGAACATTATCAAAACATCAACAGACTTAACGAAGGTAGGTATATAAAACGAAATAAAAAGTTAAAAGTACATGTGTGTCTTTGTGTGCAGGGACCTTCAGGGGCGGATCCAGGATTTTAGGTTAGGGGGTGGGGGGCGCAAACTTAAATTTTCGACGCGCGCGGAGCGAGGCGAAAATTTTTTTTGAGGTATAATTATCGAAATATTCTTTATTAAGCTGAGGACAACCCATGCTTTGCAAATTTTAGGGGGGCGCACGCCCGCCACGCCCCCGCCTGAATCCGCCCCTGGCCTTTTAATAATCAATCAAACGAATTAAGAAAAGAAGGGTTGAGATAAAAAATAAAAAAAACCTTAGTTTATACCCCTCCTAGTATTATGCTTGTCACAAGTCAGAACTTTCGTCAGTGTTTGTCTTATTGTATGTCGTAGCTTATGGTTATAATAAAAATAAGGAGATGTGGTATGATTGCCAATGAGACAACTACCCACCAGAGTTCAAACGACGTGGGTGTAAGCAATTAAAGATCACCGTACGTCTTTCACCAATCAGCAAACCCCATACTGTAAAAGGCTCCGACATGAAAAAATATTAGACAATTCAAACGAGAAAACTAATGGCCTAATTCATAACAAAACATTTTACGAAAAACAAATACGACAGACATGAACCAACGACAACCAATGAAGAACAGGTTAGTTCGTTTGCTTTTTTCAATTTTCTGTCAGTTTATTCATTACTTTAGACGTATTGAGTAAGATACCTGACTTTTGTGGAAGACTGCATGCTGACCTTTATATACATTGTAATTTTTGTCTGCAGGCTGCTGTCTCGTGGACGTACGCTTCTTACTTAGAAGTCAACTTAAAAATAAAATAATTATCTTCGGATGTATTTTCACAAATAACTCTATATCATTTAAACTTTTATCTCGAGATGCAGAAAAAAAAAGTACAAACATTCTGCACTATGACTAATTAGAAAACAAACCAGATCTTGCATTTATTCCTTCCTTAAATAGATTTAACAACTTTCAATTACTTTTTATCATTATGACATTAAACAGTGAAAAATTTGTAATGTTTTTCTCTAAATTTTTGCCTTGGTGGTCTCGTAGCAGCGTGTTCGCCTCGAGTGCGGGAGGTCGTGGGTCGAACCCCGACCGGGTCAAACCATAAGACTTTGAAATTGGTATTTGCTGCTTCTCTGTTAAGCACGCGGCATTAATGAGTAAGAGCAAACTAAGAACAGAGTCCGAATTATGTGTCCGGGTAAGGTGACATGTCTTCCTGCGGACTTTTACCTTGTGAACTAGCACGTTAAAAATCCGTGTCGGTTTAGTAAAAAGCAGGATTAATATTCATATTACATTAACATGTTCTCGTCCTGAATATACATATCAATTCGTTAAGCAGCCATTCATCATTATCATCATCATCATCACCGTCATCGTCGTCGTCGTCGTCGTCGTCGTCGTCGTCGTCGTCGTCATCGTCATCGTCATCATCATCATCATCATCATCATCATCATCATCATCATCATCATCATCATCATGGAGTCATAAATCATTATTACAAAAAAACCAAGGTATTCTTGACAGAAGTTAAAGTAAGTACGGCGTCAGACCAATGTAGCCGAAGCGTGGACGTAGGAACTATATTTAAAATAGATTTATGTACTGCAAAAAAAAAAAATGTACATACTTTGCAAACCGCGAGTTCCTGAGTTAATGACATTGGGACTTTAACTACGCCAAATTGAATTGTTACAAAGTGCTTGATCGGTCTATCAATCGTGTAGACACAACATTGAAAGAGTGTTATATTCCCTTGAAATTAAAACAGCACTAATTACTTCAACGTTCATCATCTATCTTTCTGGTGCTTAGGAGGGAACCAGAACAAAGCTATGAAATTTAAATTTCCTGATCGCCATTTTTTTTTTTCGATTACACAATATCTCTCCTTGTACCATAATCCCCTTCATTCAGACTATTTATCTCCGGTAGCCTTGATTTATTGTATGTTATAAATACATTTGTAAATACTTCAAAGATTTTAACGTAGTAATTCTGGTTTAAACATTTTACCCCAAATAAATTATAATATTTTATATTTTAGACGGTAATTGTCAGGACAGAGATCCCCCTGTGTATGTAGATTTGAACATTTAATATATTTGACCTGGCATTTGAACAATCATAACCACTTTGATTTTCTATCTAGCGGACGCTTGAATCAGGATCATATATCCCTGCACAACATGTTTAGCATGATTACGTAATCAGACAGACATGTTAATCATGATTATGTAACTATGGAGACACGTTTTAGCATCATAATGGAAGCATGCAGACATTTGATCAGTTTTTAAAACTAGTGGTGTATAAGTTCAACAAAACTTTTGATCGTGGTTACATTCGATGTTTTTACTGAACAGAAGTTTCTATTATTGTTTTATTTAAGTAGTAGAACAACATGAAAAAAAGTACTAAAATATAGACGAACAGAATTGTGTATCAATTTATCTCTAATTGCAAATATTTATGTTTATTACTTTTAACTTACTGTTGGTTGTTTTCTTCTTGTGATTAACTGAGTTATGACTGTTTGATCAGACTCGACAATATAATGGGTTTTTATCTCGATTCGAGGCATCAGTTGTTCATGTTGTTGGCGAAACAATCTTTTGAAGTCGACCATATATTTTTACAGAAATAAATACAGAATATTAAATAGCTTTTTCAATATCACATCCGTATCAACCCGAGACATCAATATAATCCAAAGAGCTCCTCGAGGGATTATATTGGTTGAGGATTGATACGGTGTGTGATATTGAAAAAGCCGTATCATATACACTTTATTATATACACCAAGGAGATGTTTTTTTAGACGTGACATGACGTAATATAGAGGAGGGGTTTGATAAAGATTTTACAACCGTGACTGATATCGACGAAGTGACGTCATATAGATTAGGGGTGTAATAAAGGCTTTGTAACCGTGACTGATATCGACGAAGTGACGTCATATAGATTAGGGGTGTAATAAAGGCTTTGTAACCGTGACTGATATCGATACATTGTATCATCACGTATGGCTGATACAGCACGATTGCCATTGGTCGTATTACACATACAATTTACATGTATTTACTACTAAGTATATAATAAATACATTTATGTGTCTATCATCGAACATTATGCATTATTTAATGTTTATTTCGATAAGTCTGTGTTGCTTGGGTGTTGTCTAATGAAACTTAATTACAGAAACGTCGTATGGGTATTCAATGTGTTTTAAATAAAGGTAAACTGAAAACAAAACAGTGCCTGGCAACCGGAAAACATTTTCCGTAATATTCAAACAGTCAATTTCTTTTACAAATCAATAAACTAATCGAAGAAGAATATGTCAAACGGACGCAAGTGTCGCATATATGTTAAGAAGCGAGTTACTCTTAACAAAATCACTCATAATGGTATATAATAAAAAAAACGTAATTAAATAGGCTAAGGCAATATACATTGCTTGTGTAAACGTAAGCTCGTTACATGTCAACCTAACTCATTCATGATTAAATGTTTTCTGCACTCTGTCTTGAACACAAATTTATTTGTATCGTTAGTATTCAATCCAAAATAGGAAAACACATTCTCTTGAAGCTTCGATTAGTTGAACATTCGAAAAGATAAATAAGAATAGAAATGATGTCTCCTTTAAATCACATCTCTTTTATTTGTATTATCTAATCTGGACCAAAGGGCCCAGTGAAAAAAAAATCACATCTCTTTTGTATTAGCTCACCTGCCCAAAGGGCCAAGTGAGCTTTTCTCATAATTTGGCGTCCGTCGTCGTTCGTTAACTTTTACAAAAATCTTCTCCTCTGAAACTACTAGACGAAATTTAACCAAACTTTGCCAAAATCTAGTTAAAAAAATGTGTTCGATGAACCCGCCTGCCAACCAAGATGGCCGACATAGTAAAAATAGAAAACATAAGGGTAAAATGCCAGTTTTGTCTATTATTTTGAAAACCGTTATAAATAGAAAAAAAATTGACGTGGGCAAAAATGTTCAGAATGTTGAGCTCTAGCAATTGTTCATTGACTTCAAGACAGTCTGGCGACTTCTTATAGGAGTTATTGCCTTCAATTTTTTCATGTTTTTTTTTTATTTGTACCTCTTATCTTGAAAACTTTAATAGATAGAGAGAAACTTTAAGTTGCAAAGACAAGATCTACGAATAAGTATGCATGGTCGAAATCGTCAACTGACTCCTGATTAGAGTTATTGACCTTTAATGACGATTTTTACCATTTTTGCGTTTTTGCCTTACATCTTAAAAATTATATTAACAGATATATAGAAACTTAAATAAGCAAAAATGATCAGCAAGGCAAGATCTACATTTCATACAATATGAAAGAAATTTTCCGACGACTCCTTAATGGAGTTATTGCCCTTTAATGACGATTTTTTTACAATTTTTTTGCGTTTTGCCTCATATGATAAAAATTATACATGTCTGATAAGGGATCGTTTCAAACGTATTAATTGTAGAATCGATTTACTCAGGACATTTATAGCTTTTACAACATTGTTACCAATAAATATATAATAATTATTTTAGCAAATAGTTTTTTTTAGAAACCAGTTGTTTATGAAGTCATTCCATCTTTTCAAAGTTAAATATGCTTTTTTGTTGATTGGTTGATTAGTTGATCAAATGTTTGCATAATATCAAGTATCAAGCTCTTCCTATCGATGGGTTGGTTGGTCGGTCGGTAAGTGTATTTTTTATTGGATCATTGGTTCATTGGTTCATTAATAGCTCGATTGATTGATGTAATTATAATTATTATTGATTGATCAATTTGTTGATTGGTTGACAGTTTGCACAAAGTGAAGATACGCATACTTCCGAATGAAATAATAAATCGAATGATTGTTTTGTGAAGTCCATTGGCTAATATTAACGAACATTCTTTACTCGGAGAAATCGGTTTTAAAAAGTCCCCCCTCCTACAAAAAGAGATAGGACGGGCACCACTTCCAACATCAGAGAAACACTGCTAAATATATATTGCAAGCTTTCAGTAAGAGAGAAAAAAAACGTTTTAAATGAAAATTAACTTAAGTAGTGCACGTTTTTTATATATTTTTTTTTCTACTATCTTAAATCACACCAATGAATTGGCTCTGTTTGGACCGTAAATCATTCGTATTTCTTCTGTTCTCTATGGTCACTTGATATTTATAGAAATTTTTTTTTACGATTATATGTGGAAATAAGAACAGCCTCAACAATTCATATACGCATCACTGCCTGTGAGAATGCCGCAAACATACAGTTAACAGAGATTATCACTGGAATACAATTGGATACTTAGAGACCTTCTAAAATTCAAACTGACCACACGCACACTACACGCACGCACGATACACGCACGGTGAATGAACGATACACGCACGGTGAATGCACGATACACGATACACGCACGATGAGCGATGAGCGTTACACGGAGGATTAACGAAAAATGAATGATGAATGATGAACGCACGATACACGCACGATGCACGATGAATGATAAACACACGATACACGCACGATACACGCACGGTGAATGATTCATTGACGAATGAACGATAAGCGCTTAATACACGGTTCTCAAAGCCATTTTATTTGGAATTGCATTTAAAATTGATGTATGATAATGAAAATCTATAAGGGTATACACATTTTAGATATCTCGCTTTCTGTGTTGATTGGTCGACAGTTTTACTAAACACTCCATGTATTAGATAAATTAATTGTAGTATAGTATTTCCAATATCAATGAGTGTTGTCAAATTATAAAACTCATCGATTTTATAATTCTACTTGATATAAATAATTTATAAATTGCTACGTTTTAAAGAGTGGCGATTCCAGCCATTTTTAAAAAGAGGGTTCTCAACCCAGGATAAAAGGAGTGGTTTTAACCATATGTCTCCATTCAAATGCATTGACCCCCCCCCCCTTTTCCCCTTCTTTTTATCTGCCTAAATTTGTAACCTTAACTAATTAATTATCATATGTTTACGTTCCGAAATTTAGGAAATATTTGTATGTTTCGAAGTTTAGTATGGTGTCCATTATCACTGAACTAAAATTCATTTTTGTTTAGGGACCAGCTGAAAAAACGCCTTCGGTGCGGGATTTTCTACCCATTGGTGGCCTTCGACTGTTTTCTGCCTGTACGTCTAAACACTGCTAAGGACTTATAATATGCCACTAATGAAAGGACGTGTTACTTGTACTCTGTTTTCATACTATGGTAGAGATAGATAGATTTTTATTACATAAATTCCAATTTTTAAAGAAAAAGAATCACCATTAAATGAGTAGTTGAACAATATTTGGAACGTGCCGGTTTTTCCTTGATATTGCCGAAAATCAGTGATCCGACTGACACGAGCAAACTTACATAACAACTGATTAAACAATCATAATCTCTTTTTTTTACTTAAGTTACAATGTTCCTTATATTATCAGAATCGTATGAGTTAATTTAGAGCAAAATATATCATTTGTCAGAAAAATCTGATTCGTACAAATTAATTAGAAATAGCTAAGAAAATGAAATTTACCAAATAATGAGAAAATTTAAACATTTGTAATACCAAATACTTCATAATATACTTCTGAAACGACTTTTCGTCCTGAATATGCATGAAATTTTTGCCACTGGACGTTTAAACAACCACTGAATAATCAATCAATCAAATTTTGCTCTCAGTAAAAATGAATTAAACAATATAAGCCACAATTGTATCCATCACTTGGTGTCTGTTGTTTGTTTGTACAGTAAACATACTGAATCTTTTTATATTCCTTATACAATTTCAAGTATGTAATAAAATTCATACATATTTTCAAACATCCTGGCACTTCAAATTTCTAGGAGGTGAGATTCTCGGGGTTTTACCTGAAACTCTTTGGGAAATGCAATTTTAAATTCAAATTCCAATTCCAAACTGTAAAAGATATCCCAAGGTTTCTTAAAATGCATTTCTAATTTGATAAGGAGATTTGAAAAAAAACGATCTCAATGGTAGTTGAAATTATTCAGTGCAATCATTTTGTGTCCGCCGTTGTCTTTCATACATATCAATTGGTGTATCCACTGTTTGCTGTTCGTTATCCGTTGTTTATGGCAGTCAGGCCTCGCGATCGGTCTCCAAATTTAAGCCACCACTTAGGTAAATTAATGATCATTTATAGGGGGGGGGGGGGCTTTTTTTCTCGGGACAAACATTATTTTCCTTCCTTAAAAACAACTTAACAATTTTCTATATTTTTCATTTAATCATAAACCGATGAATATTAAATGATTTTTAAAAAATTTAAAAAATATTTTTATTGTAATATATCTAAATATCTGGGTTATTTTCTTATCCAAATAATTGTTTTTTCATTTTTTTAAGGAAAAAGTGTTATCAGTTATGGCCCCCTCATTTTAGACATTAACTAGATAAATATACAACAAAAATACCGTTTTTTCTTCTTGTATCAATTTCTTTTCACAAAAATTAAATATTAACAAAGAATTATTACACAAATGTAGAGCCCAATTTTATAACGAAGATATTCCTAATCTCTTTACCGAAATCCGCATATCTTTATCTTTTGAAACAAAAAAGTTAAGGATGTCTGTTCAAAGGACAAAAATGTCCTAGAAACCGACATGTTATAAGTAAATGTCGAATAATTCAAACCCATTTGTCTTTTAAATTTAGCACATGAAGATATATTTTTATTACATATACAAATTGATTTTGTAAAAATTAGCTTGTATATATGTGAACTTTTGTAAAAAAAAATCACTGTGGTTCTTAAACTGTATCACATGCCCATAATTGTCCTAAAGCTAAATGTCATCGTCAGATTATGAGGGTCTGAATAGGGATTCATTATTTCTGTATTCTATCATTTTAGGCAATTTTTTCTAATCGTTATACCTTTTGTCGATCATTCTTTATTCCATATATTCTAGTACCTCATCATTTTCTTTTCTATATATTTGTCTGGTTATTTTTTTGTATTCTTTTATTTTTTGGTCAATAATTTTCTATTCTATAAACCCCCATCCACACCCTCATGTATAATGGAAGACGATAAACATTTTAGTATACATACCACCCGTTGTCCCTTTCACCTGACATACAAACCACAAATTGTTATTTTTACCTGGACACGGGACTTATATAATTACGTAATAATAACGGATATAGTAAATTCAGTAGAATATAACCTGTATCAACGCACTGGCTTGTTAAATGAATATTGATCTGACAACTGTTTATCATATTTTTAGTTATTTTAAAATTGAGAATGGAAATGATGAATATGTCAAAGAGACAACAACCCGAAAAGAGCAGATGACAGCCGAGGGCCACCATATTTGATAAGGTTTTAGTTTCTAATGAGACAGTAACCATCGTATTTTCAGAAAATCTCTAAACGGATAATGAGAGTTTAGCGACCTTGACTGGCTATACAGCCCAAGCACGGTCGGTCTCTAAAAGTTGTCGAATTTAAGAGCCTATATCAAGAGATAAGCTTTACCTAGCTTTAGGTGTTTAAAATATCCATTTAAGAACCAAATGTGGCTTCTTTATATTTATACCAAAATTGAGTTCAATGCAGTATTTTGTCGAAGAGAACAATTACACAAAGTGCAACATGCGAGAAGAGTTTCATTTCCCTTATTTATTTTTTATTGAAGTGAGTAATCTTTTGAGATTACTTCACGGAAAAATATTTTAAATGAAAAGGTGCAACTGGATGCATCCCTAAAAAACAAATTTAAATATATATATATATTACCTGAAGATCTGTTAAAGCAGTGAAAGCGCTAGTAAAAGTGATGAATTGAAACCGTTATTATCTTTTATTAATTTTCTTATATGTTACCAGCATACGGATTCTACTTAACTTTTCTTTATATATATATATATATATATAATTTAAATTTGTTTGTCATATATATATATAAAATGACGGATATTCGTCAATCAGACAGCAATCCAACATAAACACGAGTAAGTTACCTGACATTTAGAATAAGAGGTTTAAGCATACCCCGCGCTGGTCAACTTTCTGAGTTGTGGGTAAAATTCAATATACATGTAGGACTGTGAAACGGGAAATATACGAAAGATTTGTTTTTACGTACGATGAAGTGTCATTCCCTCAATACATATGGGTCCACCGTGAAACTATTCTTATGATTATATAACGGTAAATGATGATCTCATTAGAGGAACAAATTAAGTAAAGATACATATTGAAGCAAGAATAATTTCCACATGCAAAACATCAAATAGGACGATCTCTAAATTAGTACGCGGCAACTTTAACTATTACATTCATAGACAATAACACTAGTAAATGCTTTATATACTGACATTGAAACAAATATGCTGCTCATAATAATTGCACATCTGTAGACTTTAATCTAGGTATCCCGCGTTATATAAACCATCGCAAACCATCGAACAGCTCATCGCACTTCGGCGCAGACCAGCGCACTTCACGCGTGGCCATCAAACTTTATGATCTCCATTGCACCTCCGAGTCATACACACATATATATTCCGATTTTCTAATAATGGTTTTTATCATTTTAATTCCCGTAAGTATTGCCCAAAGAAATAGGGTTTATTTAAGGGTTTACACATCTTCATAGCTAAAATATTTTGATACTTATATCACGAACAGATATCTATGACAAACATTTCTTAAATTGTCAGTTTATAAATTTAGATTTTTTTTTAAGAAACGTAGGTTTCAGCTACAGCAGACTAAATTGGCTTTTGATGGATTGAAGGCTTATGTAAAAATAAGAAAATGTGGTATAATTGCTAGTGAGTCAACTATTCAAGAAGGTTCAAATCAAGAGGAATGCTAGCAGTTATATCTATACGACCTTCAATAATGAAAAAATACGGGAACTGTAAAGTTGGTTATTAAAGGCCCCGCCCCGACATGAAAAAAATATGAAACAATTCAATTGAGCAAACTAACGGCCTTCTTTATTTCAAAGCTACATGTATCTTGCCACAAAAAAAAAGCCCAAATACATGTATATAACAGAATTGATGTTACGAAAACCACTGAACTACGTGCTTTTGACTTTGGACAGACACATAAATACACAGAATGTTGTGAATGTGTATAGGGCCTTTATTGGTCATATAGCTCTACACTCCTATCTATTTTATACATTCTTTGGCTTTCAAATATTTAGCATTTAGCGTTCCTAGTGAAAGTAAATCCAGAAAAGCGTTATAGATGCATGAAATTTATAAAGTGTTGTTTTGTGAGGGGATCAAAACGTAGGGATCGATGTTAATGTCTGTTTTATATGTGCAATAATATCGGCCTTCTAACTTTAGTGAAACTCTGCAGTTGTTCAGTGACGGATCCAGGGGGAGGGTTCAGGGGGTTGGAACCCCCCTTTTTTGGACGATCAATGCATTTGAATGGGGACATATAGTTGGAACCCCCCTCCTTTTGCCCTGGGTTGGGAACCCCCTTTTTAAAATGACTGGATCCGCCCCTGTTGTTTCATGTATTTGATATGCAAATTATCACAAAACTAAAAGGATAAGATGGATGAAAGTTGATCGTTTAACGTCCAGTGGCATATATTATAGATTCATTATTAGGGGGAGTACAATAATTATGATATAATGATGAACATTGGCAATCATACCAAAACTTCTTTTTTATAAGAACGTACATGTGTAGATTTTCGTATTTACTGTAAACGAGTGTCCCCGGGAGTCATAGCCGAAATCAAACTTGTGTAAATTTCTGAAACATACATTTCATTATTTAACCCAATGTAAAGCAAAACAAATAATACCGTTTTGAGCTATAAAACCAAGGCAACCCTTTATACTAGTCAAAAGTTGCTGGATCGTGATAGATGCATACGAAACTTCAATTAATTGTTTGTATTTTTCAATCTTTTATATCCGATAAAGATGAACACAAAATCTATCGGATAAAAACTACCGATTTTTCTATAAGATAAAATTTATCCTTATTGGAGTCAAATTTGTCATATGGATTCATAAAGGACAAAAAAATGTCCTCAGTAACGGAACAAAAAATACCCCCATGGTAAAATAATCCGTCATTCTTTAATACAAAGTACTATTGTGAATTATTTTTTCGGATATTAATCTTTTAGACATACATTAAAAACGATATCCTTGACATGCAACCATGAACACAATGAAAAGTGAATCTGTGAAAGTGTTCCATGTTTATTCCATTTAAATAAAGACTTGTTATGATAATACAATATATTTAACTATTTTATCAAAAAATGTAAATAAAAAAGAATATCTTAAACTCGTAAACACAATTTCAAGTTTAAAAAGTTCCTCAATTCAAAATCCTTCTTAAGGAATACGGTATATATTTGCGTGATCTTATACTTGTTTAATTAAAAAAAATGCCTTCAAATACATATGTTTATTTGTATTCAATTTTCCACAAAACATATTTAGCTTATTTTAAATGAAAATAAAGAACAGAGAATAAAAACACTGTTGAAGAGAAAATACATATTCGTGTTAAATTCGCCTCAGTTTAATTTGTTAATTCAAGTTTGACATCTAAAATCTTAATCCGCAATCCACATTTACCCGACAATCTTGTATATTGTATTTTCTCAATGGAATAACCTTACGTGCACGTGACCATCAGAAGCGAAGACAAAAAATATATTTGTAATGGTATTTATCAAAACTTAAATGTTTGAATATTTAGTAGAATATGAATTCGCCAAATAAGCAAAGAATTATAATCTTGCATTGTTCAACATTGGAGAAATGACTCAAGTTGAACATTAATCATATTAATACTGATTCAATATTTTATTATAGTCTCACCACATACAAACATAAAATGAGAATCACAGAAATAAACATAAAACATTAAAACATTTGCATTGTATGTACCAATCTTAAAAAGAATAATGAGAGACTTTTAAGACACAATATATTTACTCATTTACATTTAAAATTTACAGTGTCCACCTGTACTATATGAAAATAAATCATTTTTTCTTTGAGAACTTGGAAATAAAATGCCGTTTCTTTTCAATAAAATATTGTTGATGTTTTTGGCAACTATAGCAGCAACATTGCCGTTATTAAATAAAAATATAAATTTTTCGCTATCTGATAATTAAAGGTTAAAATGTTCATTAAACTGTTTAGCTTAATGTATCATAATTTGTCTTAAATCTACATATAATGGGCATTTTAAAATGACATGAAGTTCATCTTCAATAGTAGAGCTACAACACATGTCATCTCGTGGACTTCTTTTCTTTCATACTTTCCAGTTTCTATTTTTAGTGGAGCTACCCCACATCTTAATTTTGCAAAAGCACTGTTGTTTTTAATTGGTGGAATATTTTTTAACAAATAACAGTTTGCCAACAGTATATTTTTAAGACCATTTCGCTCAGTTGAATAGACATTCCAATTTTAACTGTTCTGTCGTAGAAATGTCATCATGTTATTGTTTGTACGTAGAACATGTATCATTATATTAAAATGTGTCAGTCCCAGCCAAGATTCACTGAATAACCACGAAATGTTTACAGATGATAAATAAATTTTACACAAAAATTCATGAATCTGTATGAACGTTATGTACGATGAAGTTAATTAAGTGTTCACAAGAAAGTAAGTATGAATGTAGATTTTATGTAAAGTCGGAACATATATATACACTTTAACCGTGAGATAAATATAAGCTTTGATGAGCTCTATAACCGACTATCATATAAAAACCGCAATGAATGAACGTTACCCGATAAGAGATGAACGTTTGACAAATGCACGTTATCTGATGTACACAGTTATACACGATTGACGAACGCACGATACACGGTTAAGAATGAATGATTGATGAACGCACGATACACGCACGATACACGCACCATACACGATTAAGATACACGATGCACGCACGTTACACGGAAAATACACGGAACGATGAATGATGAGCGCACGATTGGTACACGCACGATACACGCACGATACACGCACGCAACACGCACGATACACGATGAACGCACGGAATAATGGTCAGTTTGAATTTTAGAAGGTCTGTACAACAGTTAATACAAGGCTGAAGACTCTACTAAATATAAAACAATCGTTATGTATAGCTATGACGGTATCAAATGGCAACAGTCGAATGACATTTATGCGACGGTTGTCAGATGTGGAGCAGGATCTGCTTCCCCTTCCGGAGAACCTGAGATCACCCCAGCTTTTGGTGGGATTCGAGTTGCTCAGTCTTTAGTTTTCTATGTTGTGTTTTGTATACTGTTGTTTTTTTTTAATTGGTCTTTTTTTTCTTTGTTGCCACTTCATCGTCAGTTTATTTTCGACTTATGCGTTTGAATATTCCTTTGGTATCTGTCGGCTCTCTTTTATATTTACTCACCTTACATAAACTAACCTATAAACTACGTTAATGAACATTACTTCACATATAAGTCCAATTTAACACTCCATATCTAATCCCTTTAGTACACTAGCAAGTTGACTATATATAGAAATATTTTAATACTGTTGATATACAAATAATGATCAGGTAAATAGCTGTCAGTTGGTAAAGGTAAGTAAAGTTTCACATGTATACATCGAAAAATAACACTAACACAGTCTGGATAAGTATAGATTATTACATGGCATTTTTCATATCAGACCCTTTATCGGCACTAGGTCATGATATCAGCCCAAGAGCCGTAGGCTCGAGGGCTGATATCATGAACGAGGGCCGATAAAAGGTCTGAAATGAAAAATGACATGTAATGATCTTTTTATCATATACTTCAGCAGAAGAAATACAGACAAGAACTATTAAGATTTTGTCTTTCTTTGAACTTTTAGATAATAATTTCCAGACAGCCAAATACAAATTTCTTAACTTTAATTGTTTTTATTGATAATACAAACATTTTATTTATCTTGTGACATATCACAACAATAATCATGTTCTTAGTTTGAAAAGTTTATTGTCACCTTTCCTGTGATGGTTGCCCCCGAAAACATGTGCATATAGTTATGCCTTAAGTTGTTGGGGCTGGAACTTGTCTAGAGTTGGACTCAAAATTTGATATGTCTTTCAAAACATGTGTAATCTTAATTCATTGTTGGTTCTCAACCATTTTGTGAAAAGTATTAAATCACTCGGAAAACCGCACTGTGTTGTTTTTCAAAGACTCGACAAACGCAACCATGTCGTCTGTCATTGTTACAAACAAATTTCCGGAAATTCACGTAGTTGCATGCGATAAACGTCACGAACATTAACGGGAAGGCATGTGATAACATTCCGGAAGCAGTCAATAAGGTTCGTTTATCAGCCCGCCGAGGAAACTCTTAGGAATCTGGTTAATAAACATAGTAATCCTTTCATAGCCTTTTCATATTTTTAAATGTTATTGAACTGTAAATTTAAGTAATATTTTATACAAGTACATGATAAACCTAAATGAATTAAATGCACTCTTTGTATTACCACTTGGGACTGTAAAATATCTCTTGAGAAATATTGTACATCAATCTAACAAAAGAAAATGAACGAAAGACACATCAAAACGACATCATTGGTCATATTCCACTTTGAGATCATGGGTATTGCTAGTGGTCTTCAACTCTGACCCCGTGTTCAAAAAACAGCTCCATGAACAACCGACTCAACTTGTCCCGTGTCGATAATTCTACATTTAATGCATTAAATAACATATCTCAAGGTAGTAAATACAGGAACAAAAATCTAAAACATTGATAGAATGGTTACAGCCGGGGTTTTATGTTTGGGATCGTGTTGATCAATCTTCAGTTTTCTGTATCAAAAACAGTTTGTTTTTTTGGATCGAATTTTGTTTGTACGCCTTTTTTTTTCTTTCTATTAGCAATGATATTGGTTTGGAAACACAGAGTATAATAAATAATTGCACTGGAAGCTATCAAATGCCAAAACAGCGTCCTACATTGTATATGACTAGCCAACACAGTGATAATTTGCATTCAGGAGTTGCAACCTTAGTCTTTTTGAAAGATATACATCATTTTCTTTGTAAATTTAACCCAAAAAATCTAAATATTGGATAAAGCTGTATAATTGACTGCTCATTTTGTACTTCTGTCAATTAGATGGTTTATTCACCAAGTAATAGTACTAATAAACGACCACATAAAGAACAGTTATACCTAAATCTTAGTTAATTATTAATGGGTGATGCATGCGACTTGCATAGAACTCATGTCCAAATACAGATTTAACAGTTAGAATTGGGACAAGTATATTATATATTATGTTTAATACGAAAGTTGTTTAATAACACATGGATTAAAAAAATACAGCCCTAAATGCGGCAACGAAGGTTATACATTTCTTTAACTTATACACATATTTGTTTAGTAAAGAACAGTTTAAGTCAACGCTGACTAAGCATACATATCATTAAAGAGTATTTGATTGTGAATTTGGATTTGTTGATTTAAATAATACTAGACTGTAGAAAAGTTATGTAGCCATTGATTTAAACAATAAAGGTGTTACAATACATGATTACAAGTACTTTTAAAATCATAATTCAATAAGATTTTAAGTCCACAACAAATAAGGCTACATGTACAAATTGTACATTAAGAAAAGGGGGCTTTATACACAGCAATTTTAATCCATATTAGCTCAAGGGCTGATGTTGATATCTATTGAAGGGACATTTCGGACATTGCAATCCGATTGCAATCCGCAACTATTAGCGTGATGATTTAAGTCTATGTATTATTGTGGAAACGAATTTTCGTTAATCGTAATAGATTTCACAACTTCCTATGAAAAAATGTCCACAAAACATTTTGTTATTTGGCTTCAAAGTTGAGCAGGTACATTATTTCGCCCTGAAAAACACTTGTAATAACTATTTTATGAAATCAGTTATGATCACATTTTTAACTGTAAAAATAGACTTCTTAAGAATAATGTCTTTACTGTAGCCTAATGATAGAAATAAATTGCACATCATAGAAATTTTATACTTTTAAGAAAGTCCAAGCTTAACTTACAGGAAAATCCTGGCTGAATAAACATAGACCACAAGTTCATCACTCAAAATAAATTATGACAGTGAGCATGAAACCCGCAAATACAGTTTTCGAATGTTTATATGTCTCTTAGGTTTTATGTAGTTTTTAAGATATTAGAAATTATTATAAATGTCTGAATTAATAAACATCTTAGTAATTTCAATTATATATTTAAATATATATATACACGTTTGATTTCATTACAATTTAGCACCAACCACATGAAGTATGATTCGCCAAAGATGTTAGACATCAGCATCACCTTCAACTACATTGGCCTTTTTGTTTGTTTTGCAGCTATACAATTTGGAAATGAGAGTCTTATTCTGTTTGTTGTACCTTTCGTTCCTGAACATAGTAATTACAGAACACACGACAGAAACCGCTTTACTAGAAACTTCATTAGGATCGATCAAAGGCATAAAGGGAGTATTTGCAGACACTGGTGACACTTTGTACGAATTCCGTGGAATACCATTCGGAAAACCTCCTATTGGATCTCTGAGATTTAAGAAACCAGTGCCGTCTGGAATGTGGGAAGACATCTTAGATGCTACTGCATTTCGTTCGGCATGCCCACAAAATATTCCGGACTTCATGCCTGAATTATCTAGACCTACAACATCTGAAGACTGTTTATTCTTAAATGTTTACGTACCACAGTCATTAGACAAATCGAATAACTTTTCAGTTATGATATGGATTCATGGCGGGGGGTTTGAAGTCGGGTTTGGAAATGAGGACGATCTTTCACAAATGGCAATAGAGGGGGACGTTATAATGGTCAGTTTTAACTACAGACTCGGCATTTTTGGATTTTTAGCCATAGATCACCCAGCTGCACGGGGTAACTATGCATTATGGGATCAGAAATTAGCTTTACAGTGGGTTCATGATAACATAGAAATGTTTGGCGGGAATCCCAATTCCGTGACCATTTTTGGGGAATCTGCAGGCGGCTACAGTGTTTCACTCCAATCGCTTATATTTACAAATAAAGATTTATTTCATCGTGCCATAGCTCAAAGTGGTGTTCATAGTAAAGTCCTCATGCGCAAACAGGATGAAGTTAAAGAATATACAAATCAACTGTCGAAAAAATCCTCGTGTTCACTAGAAGATGAGTACAAATTTGTAGATTGTCTAAGAGAAAAAACAGTTGAGGAACTTTTAGAAATTGCAGACTTTTATTCTTCCGTAACCAAAGACAAATTAGAAAAGCATATCTTTTTTAAATCCCATAGTTATCCTGTCGTTGATGGTGAGTTGTTTACCGAAGACCCTATCATTAGTTTAGAGGACAAAACGTCTGCTGTTTCTCAGTTTTTTGGATCTCTTGACTTTATTTCTGGTACAACTTCTAATGAAGGATCATTATTATATATGATCACATTTCCTGAAATGCAAGAATTTTATAGTTTTAACGTAACGGTAGGAGTTCCACACAGAGTAGCTTGTGAGGCAATAATTGCACCTTATGTTGAGACGTATCTTAAAAGCGACGACGGTGTTAAAGAAAGAATGTGCAATTTTTACAAAGCGGATGCATCTACCAAAGAACAGAGTCTCAGAGCAACTGAACTCCTGGCGGATGTCATGTTCACATATCCCTCCATTAAAATGTTGGAATTTCATGCAGCTTTGAACAATGGAAAAAGTTACCAGTATTTATTTTCTAAGACTAGTCCAGATCCCTTTGGAGGACCTCCACCTGAATGGTTTGAAGGAAGTGGGCATGGGGACGAGCTTATATGGTTGTTCAAAGTTGGAGACCATGAAGTTTCTGATGATGAGAAACAATTCTCTAGAAAATTCATACAATATTGGACCTCTTTCGCAAAATCAGGGTAAGTGTTAACTTTAGATCATTTGTCAATTGACATTGTCTTTTTTAGAACATATTGATAAAAAAAACCAATTGTAAAATACTTGTTTCAAAAGCAAATCAAATCCGGCAAATGCAAAGGAAGAATTATTTAAAGAAGAGTATATATAAACTGTCTTTAAAGTAAGTTTGTGGATGCATCACTGGACGAGGCCCTTGAAAACTTTGTAATGTTTTGTTTATTTTGAGCAAAATCTTTTCAATCTACACCCTAAAGGTTGACTAGTGTATAGAATTATGGTCTTTCATGGACTTCTCCCACCAGACAGTAAAACCCATGACATAGAAGGGCGTCACTGTAGCTGAGCTTGATGTATAAATACGCAGCCATTTACTGTCGGAATGGGAACGTTTAATCCGACGCCTTTGGTTGGGAGAATGCCACGCTCTCTGTAAGTTGAAAAATCCTTGCAATAAACTCGTTGAGGACTACGTTGGTGACCTGTTGTAAGGTCAAATGTGTACTTTATTCTTTTTCTAGCAGCAGTCGACATACCTGTCCTTAATCCACCGTCCTTAATCCATGTCTACCAACTTTACAAAACATACTTGTTGGATTTATACTTAATTTTAATCTCTTCCTGAATATGTATGTAATATTTGCTACTGGACATTAAGCAAACAACAATTAATCAATCAATATAATATGAATCTTTTCTATTTTGTTTATATGTTTCTTTTGTGTTATAGTAGACCAATCGGCGGACCTGGGTCGATGTTCTGGATACCTTTTGATTTGAGCGGACGGATGTATTTAAACTTCGATATCCCAACAGTTCTTCAAAGTTTCTACAAAATGGAGACTTCTGAATTATGGTCAGATATATACACACAAATAGAGATAGATAATAACAGAAAAGGACATGATGAATTATAGAACATGCGCATTTAAGTGCTATAGGATCAGCCAGTTAAAGGTTTCCTTCTATTTCAATTGCTACAGCAGTTCCTATGGAAAATAAATACGTAGACATGTGTCGTGTGCAATATGCATTCACTTTTTTCTGTTGTTTTTACATATTCTTCGGTTTACGACTTTTTGTGTACCGTAGATAACACTGTGATAACCCTATAGTCGGGGAATATAGGTACAAATTCGTGCTACTTTTTACGCTTCCCTTCAAGAAAAAAGTAGGCCTGCGTTTCATATAAATTTACGATTAGATCTGTTCTAAGGTTTTTTTGTGAAACAAAGGCCAGTCATATATTCTTTCTAGAACAGATTACGTCGATGGCTATATTGGAGATCCAGGAGCAATGGTGTATCTCATTATACAACTATACTACGAGATTTCTACATTCTACAAGATTTTGTAATGGGTGTAACATCATTGATTTTCATACTCACACGACGAAAACTAGTCACGGAAAACTTAAGAGAATTGATAGAATGCTGTATTAGTGTATCATCTTTGCCCATCCTCCTGAACAGTACAAGAACATCATGACATGCTATGTACTAATATTGTTCAAATTTAGTATTAAGATAACTAAAAACATGCAAAAATGGTTGTCAACAAGATGATATTAAGTAAACGCTATATAATCTTTTTCTTCTTTCTTTTTTGCGATTATAAAAAAAAAGTTAGATTACAAATGCAACCCTTACACTTGCAATGTATGTTTGTTGACGTTTGGAATATTAAACGCCGCTTCATTTCCTAATTTCTATTAGCCGAATTTCATTGTAGTGTTATGCATTATATACATTAAAACATTATTAAACACAATGTTAGCAGAGTTAATTACTGCAAAATAAAGCGGTCATTTCCGATGTGTAATACTATAGTATATTTGTCTTCTATTCTCTTCTATTTCTGGACATGAAATGTGTTTGTTTGATTTATTTAATCAGTCACTGTGGTTTAACCTCCACCCCCACCCCCTACTTTTTTATTCGAAAATATATAACTTTGAGTTTAAAATCGTCCAAAACAATTTTCACATCGCTCCGCACGGCAATATATATTCTGTTTTAGGGAATTACACCACAGCTTTTCAAAAATTCTGGATCCGCCCCTGTGAATGGTCTTGAAGTTGAATTAATCGAGACTGATAAATGATCTCTAAAATGAAGTGTCATTTAATAAAATAAAACCGGCAAATATACGTGTGTATGTTATCAATAGGAGTAAAGATCAGATGATTTTGATTCTTATGAAACTGTTTAACTATTGAAGAAACGAACGAAATGATGGGCATATGCATTTAACTGATTTGGTGTTAGTTATTTACGCACAAGCAGCACAACATGGCTGTATTGAGCCAATATACGATGTATTGGTTGATATCATATGAACTAGGAAAGAGGAGAAAGGTGGAATGGGACACGCACATGAATTTGACTGTCACGGGAAATACGCCGCATGGAAAGTTTGGTAGAGTTGAAATAGTTGAAGGCGGTATCGCCATCCCCCCCCCCCCCCCCCCACCCCACCCCCATTATAAAAAATCCTCAAACGAAAGATGATCACACTCTTAAAGAATATTGCTTGAAAAAATGGGGGTGGGGGCATTTCTTGCTAGGAGTGTGGTGTGACACTCTCCTTAACGAGACAATGCATGTACGTCTTTTCCGAAGAACATATTGCGTACTTGATACATCCTGCAACTACAAAAGCGCCTTGCAAAGAGATTATGAGGGTAGTGACGTATTCCTTAGTAGTAGGAGAACCAGAGTCAGATGTTTATACGCCGAGGTTCTATCGGGGTCGTGTGTATTTGATTTTCATCATTATTTACGATATTTTCATTGTCAACTGAGTAAACAAAGACTACAAACGTTGTAGGAATGAGATGATTGTTTAGTTTAGCGAATTGCTTGTTATCCTGTTTTACCGGTAGATCTTTTCTCGACTAAACATGTATGATCGAACCGTATAAAAATCGAATATTGATAAAATCATTTCAATGTATATTTTTCACAATAATCATTCATCTTGTCTAGTTAAGCACCGATCACGGTCTAGATCAATTCAGTCATTTGTATTTTTTCTCTTCGACAAAATAAGATGTATGGTCAATCTTCTCATAGCGTTATTTATTAATTTGTGTAAACATTATTCGTGTTATATCTGGAACAAAGTATTACGTGACTGTGTATTTACTTAAGTCACTGTTCAAAGGGAGAGAACCAAACATTTTTATCACAACTTTTATTTTGTTGATATTTTTCTCCATATCTTATCTACTGTTACTTTTTATTTTCATTAATTGATATACAACATTATATCATGTTTGTAATTATGACCTCAACAGACCTTTAATTGGTCAAATCAAAATATTGTTTAGTATTTATTGTATAGTCTGTCTTTTATAAAATTGAGTTAAATATAGACCTATATTTCTATTTATCTATCGTTATATATATATGGCCAAAAAGATGAGGACTCAACAACAAAAAAATCATACATAATTGAGATTGCATAATTAAAAAGAAGAATATCAAAACTTGGAAAAAATAATTTGAAAATTATTGATTGTTCGCTCTACTTTCACTAGGAGGAATTCACGTACACTTCACTATAAGAAAAATGTTATTGAGGAGCTCTTTTACTTTGATTTTAAACTTCAATGCTTACAAAATATAGTTACTTGTTTCTATATGGGACTACAGGTGGCCATGGATATATTATATTTGTCGTGTAACATTCCCATCTATATCTTTCAACGAATGCGAATAATTATCAGATTTTGACATGACACGAGCAACATAACGGATGCAACTAGTGGAGCAGAAGCCGCTTCTTCATCGGGATTCCCCTGATTTTACAGGGATACAGGGATTCGTGCTACTCATCTTTTTATGATACATTTGATGAATAAAGAGGAAACTGAGCAGCAACCCAACGGCATAAGAACCAAAAGACACATAGAGGTCAACAAAAGAGTATAAATGTCAATGTCTAAATCGTCCCGAGTCTAAAACATTTGTGAATCAATTTTAAAAAAGACTGTTTACAATCCGCCAGCAACATCACATTCCTTGTGTTAATATATTAATAGTTACAAAGTGTGCTAGTGACCTAATACGATATGTATATACGGGTCGGTAAATTCCCTATGGGGCGAGAGCGAGCGAAGCTCAAGCCCTATATGGAATTTACTGACACCGTATACATCGTACTAGGTCACTAGCACACTGCATGACGAATTTATCTTTCCAACTATCTTAATATGTGGAATTTAGACGAGTGACTTATTAAAGTGATCAAATCTTCAATATTAAGAACCTACTTCATTGATCTATATAAAAACAATTACCAAAAATAACAATTTGTTAGCCTTTAATGTGTTTTCTGCATTTATTTTCAATCGTTTATCATTAATTTCTTCGTCTGTTGTCTGGGGGTTCAGGGCGCAGGACATTTTAGCGAAAAATTTTGAACTACTAGGGGATAACTCCGTCGGTTGTCTGGGCGAATCGTTCCAGATTTTTCTTCAAAGCCATGTTGTTTTTATAAAGGGACGTACCACTACTACTAACCGTGTTTTAAAAAACCACACCCACTGACCAAATATTAAATATACAAGGTCTCCACGTGTTTGCTTTTAAACCATGATATTTCTAGAAGTGTATAAGAGGTATTATAAACATGTATACATAGCATAAGATAACCAGTGACAATTAAGGTTCCCGACTATAGACAAGCATATTGAAATGTCATGTGGTTTTATTTATTTATTTTATCTAAATCCGCGCCTTCTTAATCTCGATGAGTGGGATAACAAAAGGTACATAAAAAACGTACGATAAAAATCAGGACAGGAAAACACTCAAATCTATTACAACAGTATATGAGATAACAAAAACACAAGTACAAAGTCAAAACACGGCAATTAATCTTGGTATGTTGAATGAATCAAAACAATTGTATTCACAAGGATGTGGAGCTTTTTCTAGTTGTTTCGACACTAGTTTACAAGCGGACCAATCCCCTTTATGGATTTTAAGTGTTTTCGATCCTATTTCATCTGACATTCCGGTCAAAATTTAAAAAAAATATTGAATGAGGAGTTCTTTGAACTCAATATACTTTTAAAATTTACTCATTACCTTGTAAACGAGCCAAATTTAGAGGATGAACTGGCAGTGAAAGGGTGTGTTTTGTTCATAGTTACTGTAAATTCAGAAATTATTCCGATGCTTTATTTTTGCAAATAATGCGACTGGGTGAATATCTCAATATTATTGTTGTTCGGTATTTAGTTTTCTATGTTGTGTTTTGTTACTTTTTGTTTGTTTTTTATCTTTTTCTTTTTTGCCAGTTTATTTTCGACTTATGAGTTTGAATGTCCCTTTGGTATCCTTCGCCTCTCTTTCGCAATAATAAGAACTCGTATTCTGATATCTGATACATATATCTGTATGCATATTTTCCGGAAATCGCAATAACAAATCTTGCACTTTTGTCCATTCTTCTAAAATCGCAATAATAAATGAACGCAATAATTTCTGAATTTACAGTAATCAAATTAGAAATCCCGTCATCAAAATTATATATGTATGAACCTCCGCCTTTATGATTCACGGCAGTGTAATGTTTGAAAAAAGGCTTAACAAAGGTCTTGGGTTCTTCAAATACATGTAAACAGTCAGAATGGAAGCCTCAAAAGGTTACTCTGGATGGTGGGTTCAATATGATGAGTAATATCGATTAAGGAATTCAAAGCTCTCTCCACTCTTTTTCATTGAGAGTTATCCATATGGAACTGTGCTATGTTATGTTGTTTTTTTTTATTTCTAATATAAGCCACGGTGACTCTTTGTGTCTTTCAAATGGAAAAAAAACAAAATCTGACACAGAGGTAACTCTTCCACAATTTGGTTGACGGGTCACAATGTAGGACAACGTCGAACCTCTCATAGATGGCATTTTATAGAGGTAATTGTACATTTGACAAGAATTACAAATATGTTCATAAATGATCGAAATGTAATGGAAGTCATCCTTTCATAGCTTGTCGATCGTAAAAACTTATCAATTTTTGCTTAGTTTTGTATAGTTTAATGTAATACTTTTGTTGTTGTTGTTTGTTTGTTTTTAATTTGCAGGATACTTAAGAAATAATTCATGGGGCTTGAATTTATATTGAATGCGTCTACAGTTATTATTACCTATAACAAACCCGGTGATAAGTCTAATTCGGTAGGTCACATTCGAGGAAAAAGAGGGCGGGATTGTGGTTACGACGATTGGAACATATCCGTCGTCATTTGTGAAATAGATATTCCATAACGGTCAATCAACTGGTAATGGCGTCCGTAGAATTTCTCGAAGAGATGATTTCAACTTCCTACTTGGGACTCTTGGTTCAATAGCTTCCCTGTAAGCAGCAACCATCAAGCCCCAAATGACCCTCATTGTCAATTTCTAGATGTAAGTCAATATATGAGGCTTATTTAACTGTATCTGCTGTATATCCTTTATCTCAAGTTTAATGGGATAGATGCGTTCAACATAGTCACCAAACTTTGAATTATTTAGTGAAAGGACATCATCTGTATAGCAGAACGTAAAGATAGCGAGACAGAAAAAAAATTGGTGACTGACAATATATCCAAACCCACTGACCCATGGGAACCGTTTGTATAGAAAACATTCGAACTTCATCAAAAGGAATACAAGGACACTGTTGACGACCCAGTTCTGGGCAGTTATGACAGACCTGAAGCACAGACACAAAACAATTTACAGACAAGAGCTTGGAAATAGATATTTCAATATGAAATCGGAACAAAAGGAGATGGCCAGAGATTCAGTTCACAGAAAGATCAAAGCCACTGGAAGACTTCTAAGGGACGAAGAAGAATACGAACCCATATAGAATCATGGAAATATGACGTTGAAAACCAAAGTTTTTACTGGATGAAGTGCTGAAAGCCAGTAGCTGAAAATGAAAATATGAAGAAAACTAAGACCATAATAATTCTTTAATCAATAAAGCATTTCAACGTAAGTATACGACTTTGTAATTTGTAAATTACAGGTTTAATATTACCTGAAACGCCATGATACATGTAATCCCCTTGTTACTATTTACTCCCGATCGTTCTCCAACCCACAATTTCACTCAACACTATTTCTTTTTTCCACTTACAAATACAAAAATTACCAAAAACAAGCCCTTTAGCAGCAGCAACAGCAGCAGCAATACCAAACCTTTAACTACCACAAGCAGCAGCAAACTCTAGAGCAAAGTCATCAGCAGCAATATCAAACGCTAGAGCAGCAGCAGCAAACACCCTTAAAAGAGTAAAATGAGCATGACAGGAGCTGCGAGAGAAGCCAAAATCGATGTCAAACAAATTAACGAAATTAAAGGGCAGAGTACTTAAGGAGGTAGACCTGGGTTAAGGGATATAACTCTTTAAATCAGTTATGCGTTTGTAATATTCAGTTTTATCAATGTATCTTAAGCATGGAGTTGAAACAGAAGGAAACTGATCTATGTAACATAGAGCATATAATATGTTAATGAAAATAGTTGAAACAAACATACTAATGATTTTTAAGAGGTATGTCCCATATTCTAGGTCTAGCTCCTACGTGCAAAAACTTATTGTTCTATTTCCAGCGAATTTATTTGTCAAATAATTATACCGCTTCAATCCACTTTTCCTTCTTTCTTGCACATAATTGTATAATTTAAAGCTGAGGTAAAAAAAAAAAAAAAAACGAGAACCATGCGCTTACACTATCAAACCGAGATTCGAACGACAAAAGGAGGGAATTTTTTTTTATTAATTCTGTAATGTTATTTCTTTGTTATATCTTTTTTTTTATTCAATATTTCAAATAACCATGTGTTTATATGACGAAACAGTATTATCAATCAAGTTATAAGGTTTTGTAACAGAATAGCTATGATGAAAAGCAAAATTTCTGTTTACGTTTTGCATAGCTAACTAGCAATGCAATGCCATAAATGCATGCTACAAATAAAATGCAGCCAATAACTATGCCAGCTATCACTCCACCATTTACGGTTTCTGTAATAATAATATAATAAAGATTATCTGAAATCAATGTTCTCTTCAAGCTTGAACTATTTTTAAATCAATAGCTACATGTGCCTATTGGTTTAAACTTATCATTAGAGTGGTACCGATTTGTACAATTGGAATCAGTTCAGCCTCTCTTTCGAACTGTCGTAGAACTGTTCTTAAAGGTTCTTAAACAGCATTACCGTAGAACAGTTTTTCTATACGAAGGTAAATCAGACTGTCAGGACCAGTTTACCGTAAAACTGTCAAATCTGTGCTAGGATGGAACTGTATGAATCTGTTCCAGAGTAGAATAACTCTAAATGATGAAAAAATACAACTCTCCGATTGTGATCGTGATTTAAGACACTGATACTTAGCTAGATTTCGCCTGTAAGTCATTTTTTAGATTAAAAAAAAGATTTAATAGTACAAATAGCCAGAGTCTTGGGTTTATGTTCTAGTTTTGTAGTTTTTCCATATTTATACAAATTTATCATAAAATCATATATGTATTTGTATATAATTATGTTGCAAGGGCATAAGATACGATGTACAAAAAAAAATAGAAATATAATCTTGTTGTTTCAAACATTTATGATGTTCCGAGCCCGGAAATTTAGATACGATCCGGGTAAATTTATCAATCCTTTAAATAAACTTATTCCAAAAGGTCATCAATTTAACACTGTAATTAGATCTTTGAATATTGTTTTTATTGTTTTTATTGTTATAAATGTTGATTATGTTATCAGTAAATTAAAACCATACTAAATATTATTGTTATACACATATGCACATTCACGGTACTACAATCTGTCGATACCTATACTTTGGCATTGCACAAGGTCATGTTTTTTTCTGAATGTTAATGACGTCTTTACACTAAATTCATTGGATGTTGGATGTGTACTGGTTGATATTTTAGTCTTAAATAAATGATTTTTTTCTATTAGTTGTTATTGGCTTTGAACTAGCTGTCAGCAACTGCGAGTACTCTCAGATTTGTACTTTGTGTCTTTTTTGTTTTTCAGGAGGTATAAGTACCCTGCCACATCTGGTCTGTGTTTTTGTTAGATGTTTTTCTGCTTTGTATCGATCTGATGAGTTAAGTCCTGTGCAACTGATTTGTATAGCTTAATAGAAAAACAAAGGATATGAGGTATCCATCCATGACATAAAACCAGTACATGGACAGCAAAAAAAAAACACAAAAAGCAAATGAACAGTTCTTATGTTGTGCTGTAACACCACTGTCCCGGGTTAGGTGGAGGGTTGTGCGTTCACAAACATGTTTAACCCTACCATATTCTTTATGTGCCTGTCCCAAGTCAGAAGCCTGTAGTTCAGTGGTTGTCAGTTAATACTGTCCAAATTTGTACTTAAGATATAACTGTGAGGATATGTTCTAGGATGAAACGGTCAGAATCGGCTCTAGGCTAGAACTGTCAGAATCAGTTGTAGTGTAGAACTGTCCGAATCTGTTAGGTAAAAATTGTCCATAGCTGTTCTTGGGTAGAACTGCTTCTGTCAGAAACTGTTTGCAAGGTGTCAGGAGAACTCATCTACAGAGTGTGAACAGATCTCCTGGCAGATTTTAAGAAAAGTTATGACTGATCCAAAATGTGGTACGGGTGCCAAATGTAGAGCAGGATATGCTTACTCTTCCAGAGCACATGAGCCCTGGTTTTTTGGTTTGGTTCGTGTTGCTTGGTCTTTAGTTTTCGTGTTGCTCAGTCTTTAGTTTTCTATAATTTGTTTGTAGACTGTTATTTATCTTTTGGTCGGTTTTATTTTGTGTTTAGCCACAACATTGTCAATTTGTCTTATGAGATCCTTTTTGGTAAATTAAGAAAAAGGTTTTGGACACACAACATTTATGAAATTTTATTTTCATTTGGAATATTCCGCGTATCTTCTAGTAGTAGTGTGTACAATGTATATTAGCTTATGTTTGGTGGATTTGCTGTATGTAAGCACTTTTGTTCTTAAACAAAATAAAATTTCAAATTAAAAAAAATGGTATTTGTTTTTAATCAGAAAACAAAGCACACATTGAGTATGGAACATTCTTTTAATTTTCTATTCTTCTTACCTGGCTTTTTCTGATCAAATGGATATGCTGAACCTGAAGAAGATTATATTACTAACATTGACAACTATTGGGGAATTGAGGTGTACTAAACAAATTTTTTAAACAGATGATCGAAGTGCATTGATATTGGCTTCCCGAATATACTGATACTCCGTGAGTAGTGACCGCTCTTGCATGACTGCAATCATCCTCATGTTTTTGTAGATTTTTAAGCAGCAATCGGAACCCCTCGCCTTTTATTTGTTGGTATGCAACCATGCATAATAAGTGAAGGAGCAGTTTCTTAAATGAACATGTGCACCACTTATTGCGGACCTTTTTTTGTATTGCTATGAGTTACAATTTATGACAAAAATCAGCAAAGACCCATCGAAACAACATCTGATACACAAATTTAATAATACGTTTAGATATTTGGATGATATTTTGGCTCTCAATAATGACGACTTCAGTATGTATACTAAAGAAATTTATCCTGTTGAACTTACTTTAAATAAAGCTAATACTAACAATGACCACTGCCCTTTCCTCGATCTTGATATCTATATCATTAACGGAAAGCTTAATACTAAAATATATGATAAAAGAGATGATTTTTCATTTCCTATCGTTAATTATCCATTTTTAGATGGTGACGTTCCCTTGTCACCATCTTACGGTGTTTATATATCTCAAATTGTTCGATTCGCTCGTGTATGTAACAATGTTTTAGATTTTAACGAGAGAAATTTATGTATTACTGAAAAATTATTACACCAGGGTTTTCGATATCACAAACTAGTCAAAACATTTACTAAATTTTATCATCGGTATAAGGACATCATTCGTAAATATAGCTCAACATGCAGACTTCTTATACGTTCAGGTATTTCACATCCAATTTTTTATGGAAATATTCTTTATAAAGCACAAAAATGTCAGTATTCACCTCTGAAGCTAACAAAACCTTTAAATAGACTTATTAAGAAGGGATATAGTTACGATACTGTTGTCAGGTCATTAAAGATTGCATATCTTGGCGTTAATATTGATTCACTTATAGGGTCTTTGCATCGGCACTAAACACATTTATTTAAAAACCAGTTGTTGGCATGACACGGGTTATGTTCTTCTCATATATGTTATGATGGTATGATACTAAACCCCTAACGAGAAGGATTGTGCCTGATATTCATATGATGAAGACATAATCTTTCAATCAGTTTAATTGAAGTCTGGATCTGGCATGTCAGTTAACTGCTAGTAGTCTGTTGTTATTTATGTATTATTGTCATTTTGTTTATTTTCTTTGGTTACATCTTTTGACATCAGACTCGGACTTCTCTTGAACTGAATTTTAATGTGCGTATTGTTATGCGTTTACTTTTCTACATTGGCTAGAGGTATAGGGGGAGGGTTGAGATCTCATAAACATGTTTAACCCCGCCGCATTTTTGCGCCTGTCCCAAGTCAGGAGCCTCTAGCCTTTGTCAGTCTTGTATTATTTTAAATTTTAGTTTCTTGTGTACAATTTGGAGTTTAGTATGGCGTTCATTATCACTGAACTAGTATATATATTTGTTTAGGGGCCAGCTGAAGGACGCCTCCGGGTGCGGGAATTTCTCGCTACATTGAAGACCTGTTGGTGACCTTCTGCTGTTGTCTGTTCTATGGTCGGGTTGTTGTCTCTTTGACACATTCCCCATTTCCATTCTCAATTTTATGTAACCGAAACTCTGCAAAAAAAGTACGTACAGTAGGCTTCACTTAAAAAAATAAAGTGGTAATTTTTATCATTATATGAATGGAATGTCAAAAATCCTAAATCCTAGTTGATTAAAACCCTAGTGGAATATATTTGTAATATTTCAATGATAACAGCAATAACCGAACGTTTATGGAATAAGTATACACCCTTCATAAATATTTTGAATTGCCATTAAAGAGTTACATTTGTTTGCATTATAGAAGCTCACATGGGCATACACTTCATAATTGTTTATAACATGTTTAATTTTTGCAGATTTTTTTTAGAATACCTGAGACCAACAACTTGTTAGGATCCGGGTAACTCCTTCTCATTTTTTAGGAGGCTCCAAAAGGGTTCTACTGCATGTAGGTGATTCAAAAGAAATGTCAACCTATAACTTGATTATTCATCCAAGCGTCGACTTTGACAGACTTTTTTTGTTAGCATTCTTACACAAAATTGCTGGTGGTTATGAATAGTACAAGTACCAGTGTGCGTATTCACTCTTTGAGAGTTTTCGGGTTTTTATGGTAGGTGAGGGGGGTCGCGGTGGTGATGGAAGTTGTACATAGTGAAAAGCTACTGTTGTCTTATGGGGCGAAGGAAATCACTATTTACGTTAAAGTTGACGTTACATGTAGGCGTTTTTATTGTTCTTGCTAAATGTACAAGTCGAATTATTGGAAAGCGTACGATATATATAACACTTACTGACCTTACTAGGTAGGACTTAATATTTTCAAATCAAGCTGTTCATTTTTATACGATTGCTGCTTTGTAGACCGACCTTTATACCAAAAATTTGAGAATGGAAATGGGGAATGTGTCAAAGAGACAACAACCCAACCAAAGAGCAGAAAACAGCCCAAGGCCACTAATGGGTCTTCAACACAGTGAGAAAATCCCGCACCCGGAGGCGGGCTTCAGCTGGCCCCTAAACAAAAATGTGTACTAGTTCAGATGAAAATGGACATCACACTAAACTCCGAAACATATAAATAAACTAAAAATTAAAAAAAAACATACAATACTAACAAAGGCCAGAAGCTCCTGACTTGGGACAGGCGCAAAAATGCGGCGGGTAAAACATGTTTTGTGAGATCTCAACCATCCCCCTATACCTCTAGCCAATGTAGAATAGAGACAGCAATACGCACAGTAAAACTCAGTTTAAAAGAAGGCCGAGTCCGATGTCAGAATAGGTAACAGAAGAAACTAAGCAAAATCACAATGATACATACATTAACAAAGGACTACTAGCAGTTACTGACATGTTTACTATCAATACTAACGTTTTATAATTAAGTGTATTCTCCTTTTTCGTTTTCTCTGTCAGTTTTGATAAATTAGTTATGTAGCACATGTAGAATCTATTCAGCATAATATAAATGTTTGTTGATGATAAATCGAAACTTGTACGATTTCGTGTGTTGCTGTACTACATGTATTTTTTTTTTTTTTTATTATTATCATTTATGACTGAAAACTAAACTTCTATATAGTAACTAATTAGATATTAAAAAAAAACAATATGTAACTTACTTGTGAAAGTTTGTTCTGATGTAGACATTAAGACTGCGAAACAAATATAGCACTTAAAATGTTTATTTTTATAAATCTATGGAAGTGTAGACTGTCGTAGATACTTTTGTGGGCGTGTCTTATAAAGGATAGCATGGCGCAATTGCGCGTCTTACCGATACATTGGAGGCATGCCTTCGGAAGACTTAAAATTTGAATTACAAAAAATCGTCGGATTAATAATTTAATGACGATTTTTAAAAACATTTCTTTTGCCTGACAACACTATGTTAAGCTGTACCATTTGTATGACCTTTCCCTCATCCTGCTTGTACCTGATCGCTTGATATCACCCATCCATAACAAACAGTTGAATTATTTAAAAAGTAATAGTTCTCTGCAGTTAAACAGATATCGACCGTTGTTGTTGTAGATTTTGAACTGTCAGCCTGAATGTTATCTTTATCTAAAGCAAACTATGATACGTTACTATGTTTTGTGAAAGAATATTTAATAAGTATAAATATGAATTTTGATCTGTTTTCTAGTGTTTCTAGCGTTTCTAAGTCTTATTTAAGCAAAATGATATCAGAATAGTTCATCTCCCTTTTTTCGTCAAAAGAGACTGATTTTCAAACTCCTTCTCTGAGTTATTGCTGATGTGTGCATTCGATATTTATTTTATGAAACTCTGATGAGAAATGTAGACCACAGGACGCTTAATATAGTGTTAATTTTACTTATTGTGTCAATTTCCAATGGGTAAAACACCTTACATAAATTTTGGTTTGTCACTTATTTGTTAAACTCGTCCAATATGTTGCTGAAACATATACGTTAACCTTTGACATACACTTTTAATGTCCAATGAGAAGGTTCGGCGCACTAGTCCGATTTATTGGTTTCACTTTAAAACCTTAGACAATTAAGTTCATTTCAATCGGATGATTTTTGTAGGCGTTAGAATGCTAACAAAATAGATAGGATATATTGATAGACGAACTGAAGCACGGACGGAAGGACGGAAAACTATTCTTCAGATCTAATCAATTAGGACTACTAAAATCATATATTATTAATAAATGCGTTTAATTAAAACTCACCGATTTCAACAGTATAAGAAATTTTATTAGAAACATAAAAGCACGTCCATTGAATATGATCATCTTTCTCTAGTAGTGGGTCTATTATCACAAAAATGCCAGATTCATTTGCAGAAAACTTGAAGTTGTCTATAGAAACTGTTTGACAAAAACCGTCACCGGTACATGTCATTGGCGACAAGTTATTGTTACTCCATGTTGCTCCACAAGTACTGTCAAAGGAGGTTATATAACATGCCAATAAGAAAGGCGAATTTAATTCGAGCGAGCCGTGTCCCACAATAGAAATTAGACCTGAAACAAAGATTTCAAACAGATGATGACAATTCCTTCATGCAGATATCGTATTTCTTTTACAATAATATTAACGAACAAGTTAAAAGGGTAAATATATCAGTTAAATTCAAAACACATCGCATCATAAGAATTGTAATCCCCATAAATGCAGAAAACCTTATTTTAAAACCACTTAGAAATGAGACATGGGTTCTACCAATCCAGCCTTAAGTATGATTCAGTCTAAATCAAGTCAACCATACTGTCGCTTATCCTAATGTTGACTATGAAGGATGAACAGGAAGCAGAACACTTTTTTTGGCGAATGACATATATAAATCAAATGGTCGTAGTCGTGTTTTGTTGATACTATTTAGAACTTTGTTGTATGAAGCGTTTAAGAAGTACTGCAGCAGCCGATATTAGAGTGCATGACGATGGTTTTTTTCGTTTTAATTGTTTTGTCATGTCGTATGGGACCTTTTATACCTTGATTTATGGAATGAGTTTTGCTCATTGTGGAAGGCCGTATGTTGACCTATAATCGCTTACATCTGAGTCTTTTTTCTCTGGAGGGCAATTATATCATGTATTTTTTTTTTAATTATGGTTTGTTTAAAGAAAGTGCATTCTTTGTTTCAAATTTTATTTCATAGTCTTGTTCGTATTGCGTTGCATTTTATTTATTTTTTTAATTCTGTAAAACCCATATAACAGAATTCAGTGTTTATTTTTCCTTGTTTAAAAAGTTTAAAATGTATTGTTCGTTTTTATGATTTTTATATTTTCCAACTTGAACAAGTCTGGTGTATCACCTTTTGGTCAAATGATCTATTATATTAACAATGTATTGCACACCCAATATTTTAATCACAAAACTACATATCACATGATTTACCGATTTTTTTTAATACTGCAAACTCTGTTCTTTGAATTTGATAATTTATGTAATATATGTCATTATGTAATATTGTTTATAAAACCATATTGGTACGTCTTGTACTTAGCTATACCAACATAACTGATTTAAGTGCTTTTTTAGTTCTTGTTCGAATGCGTTTTAAGATTCTATTTTTTTTTCCACTGATAAAAAAATGGGAAAGTTTTCAGTTCCAACGAATTGACTGTAACTCTGCTACTTGTTTATGTTCCTGGATTATAAAAGTGCTCATTCCTATATTTCTCCAGTCAGACATTTAATTTCTAGCCTAATCGGGGATTCCGTTTGGAAGTATAAATAAACAGCCCGGTTGGAAGTGGGACGTTAAATACAATGCCCCTTATGAGGTAACATTCATACTCTTTGTACGTTAAAGAACCCTTGCATCGGACCAAAGAAATATTTCGAGATCCCCGTAGTTCGACTCAAACGAATACCAGAAGTTTAATAGACCTATAGGGACACAACTATTGCTTAGCTTGGTAAGGCTAAAATAAATCAAGAGGAATATGGGTAAGGGGTCGATATTCTGGTTTGAGATCGAAGAATCTGTTTTAAATAGTCTTTTATTATTATAATAAAATTATATGTTTTTGTCTCTTATTTATTTCTATGTACAGTTACATTTTTTTCTGCGGTTTTTAGCCTAGAGTGTAATTTCCAATCGATATTAGCGATGTTTAAAGTTGACAAAATTGTTCAATATCGTATACAAGAGATTTTAGAAAATTTAGATTTCTTTGTATTTTCTTTTATTTCAATCTTTTCTGCAAGAGAAAATACAAAAAGATGAATCACTAAATCTTAATCCTTTCTTTATGAACAACCAAGCTCGTTACTGTATGATTACGGTTAATTGTTTTTAAAACATTTAAAATCATTTTCCACACAATAGGCTGTCACATTAACAGCAAACCGGATTTTCCTGCATGAAAATGATATTTACAAATCTAGACCCCCAAAAAGGACCAAGTAAAAAAAATAAATGAATTTTCGTAGGGTTCAAAAATGGAAAGGCCAAAATCAATCTAAGTATCACTTTTCGCTACTTAAGGTCTACAACTCAACAACGATAAAAACTAAAATCGCGAAAATAGAACTTGACCTTCATTTAGTTACATGAAACATTATATCTACATTTGAAAAGATTTCGTCAAAGCGTTTTCAAGTTATTACACGACCAACGCTCTAAGTATCACTTTTCGCTACTTAAAGTTCTACAACTCAACAACGATATAAGCTAACAAGATAAGGCGTTTTCAAGTTTTTGCACGGATACTGTTTGGCAGCCGCCCGTCCGCCCGATCGCCTGCCGTCCATCACCAAATTGATAACCGATATTTTCCTTCGGAAATCCGATTAATAATGTATCACTAATTATTTATTATTGTGATCAAAGATAATCCTAGGTAAACACTCGTTGAAAATGAATGTCATAAATAAATACAGTGGTTAGTGACCGGAATTTAATTACACTTGTATAGTCAGATCAACTCTTCAATCAATTTAATTCCCGATGTCATGTTTTGACATAAGTGTATTTATAGTTCGAGATAAATAATGCGATTTGAATGCCTTTTTTAACCTTCGGACCATAAATTTGGTTCCAGTCAACCGAATTTTCGACTCATCCAATTTCGACTCATCATAATCATATTTATATGGGACATATTTCGGGGCCATGGGAATACTTCGACCGAAATTTCGAGTCAACCAAGTTCGAGACAAGGAGAGTTAACCGTATCTGAAGAGTCAGTAGGAGACTTGATGCATCGCCAAATGTTTGCCCCTATCCAACATACTTTGTTACATAGTTACGATCATTTTCCAATGGTAGTTCAAGCTTGTTGTGCATCATCCCGCTCGACTTACCTTGCAGAACTAGCTGTTGTATTAATTGTGTATTTGTTCTCGTTCTCGAAGATGAAATATTTGCCGCTGGGTGTTACGCAATCAACAAACGTTCAATCGAAATCAGGAAAATATTCATTGGTTGTCGTTATCTTTCAAACGTTGAGCTCTTGGAATTGGCGTTGATATCAGATAGTTCAACTCCTCTGTTGACTTTATTGAAAACAGGCCAAGTAGTGGAGTGACAAATCAAGAAAAAGTCTCTTATTTTAAGAGTTTAATGGACCAACATAACTCACCGCTGAAAATCCACATGATGATAGAGTAAACACAATACTATCATTTTAACCCTGTCGTAGAGTTTTCCCACGGTGCAGTTTGTTGAAAAAAATCGCATTAAATCGTGATTTTTCGATTTTTTTCTTTTTTATTATCAAACATATTTGCTATAAAATGAAAGAATAATGTATCAGCTTTCATTTGATATCTAAATTAAATATCATATGAAAATACATATGGATTGAATACATGTGACATTTTTTTCAATCTTACCATCTATCAAAGTATATTAAATTTCTTACACAAATCACCCGTAGAACATACATGTACAAATCAACTTTTACAAGCCATTTTATGATACTCATCATATAGCAGTTTTACTATTCAATATTCACCTCATTAAGCCATGTTGCGCTCTCTTTTCCTATTTACCCCCGACTTATGAATAGCTGTTTTTCACAATGA
The DNA here is from genome assembly GCF_021869535.1 of Mytilus californianus. Classification (NCBI taxonomy): domain Eukaryota; kingdom Metazoa; phylum Mollusca; class Bivalvia; order Mytilida; family Mytilidae; genus Mytilus; species Mytilus californianus. The sequence continues at coordinate 104,482 of NW_026262717.1, read as the reverse complement.
ATTAAATGTACATTTTCTTAATTTTTGTAAATAAGAAATAGATTTGTATCAATGTTTGTGTCTAGATGTGTGACTTAGTACAGATTTTAAGGTTTAATAACTTTTGAGGTGTTTTTATTCTTGTTGAATTTTTCGAATAATTTTAAACTAATTTTAAACCACATTGGAACACATCCGAATTAATCCGGAAAATGAAGGGCAGTGCTGACTCCATTAAATAAGAGCAAGTAACGTAGCAAATGTTGTGTTATAAAGTCTATGCATGTACAAGAAAAATAAATTTTGGTGCATTTGAATTAGGGAAAAACCAATGCTCAACAGCGTGTGAAATCAATCAACTTGCGCTAAAACACGCTCCATGGCATTACCATTAGACTGGTCAAAGGTTCATTCTGCAGACAAGTCATAAAACGAGATAAGCAATTAAGGCATGTCGAGTCAATTGATCGTGCCGATTATGTTTTAAATGACGCAAATTACCAGTCAGACTATCCAGTGGCAAGTTTAGTATAATCTATAGATTATTTCAAGAACAAGGCGCTGCATCATTCAGCATGCACTGTTAACTACTGGCTGAAATGAAAAATTGAACTTGCTTCTGATGCTTCAAATCAGTCTGAACATGATGTTGGTTTCCAAAAACTAACAGAAAGTGTACACGATGAAAAAGCTTTTTCGTTGTCGTATAATTTACTAGATACATATTGTTCCTTTCTTCCAGACCTTTCATGATGCGGAAAAAATTGTGAAAAGCAGTTGTCGATCGTTCGAAATTTCAAATTATTACTATCCATTTCCGTCAGTATTCCTACAGCTTTACAAATTATTCCTACCTCTCTGTTAATATTTTTATCTGGTAAGTAGATGACAATTATTTTCATATGGAAAATGATTACAATGCACTCTCGCGTGATACTGTACGGAAATGTATACCTTTAGCTGAGTGTGTGATATCACTACATTAGAGACAATTCATATGGAGAATGATTACAATGCACTCTCGTGTGATACTGTACGGAAATGTATACCTTTAGCTGAGTGTGTGATATCACTACATTAGAGACCACTACACCCCTGATGAGAGATGGTATGGGTATTGTCCAAAGTCTTTATGTAAAAAGGTACAACAGTTTTGGAGATTTGGCCAAGGACGTCTTTAAAACCATAATAGCTTGTTTTGAAAACTTCGGGTGTGTCGTGGACGTGTTTGGTCGGTATAATGTGGAACATTCTACAAAATCAGCAGAAAGAATAAGGAGGTCTATTTCAAAAGGTCGTAGATCTATCATGGTTCTTCGAGTCATTGAAGGCAGATCAATTAGAGATTGTAAGAAATTTCTTTGTGCATCCGAAAATAAACAGGGGTTGATAAGATTTGTAGGTGACTATGCACTTCCGCACTACAATGATTTTAATTTGCAAGACCATGACGAAATATTCCTAACGGGATCTTTTCAAAACTTTAATAGACTGTGAAGCGATTTTGTGCCGGCTCTGTAAGTGACTGAAGAGGCAGATATAAGAATTATTTTGCCGTCTCTGTTTGCTAATGAACAGATGGTTAAAAGTTGTTCCAGGGGTCGCATTATATTAAAATCATCAGACAATTATGTTTTACTTCTAATAAGGTATTTTCCTCGGATGTCAAACATGATGAATTGTGGTTTCAGACTGGATGCGTTTCTTCAACCAAAGACGCAAGACGGTTTTTACCTGTTTACGACATATTGGACCACTGATGTCTGGCACACTACCAGCTGTTCACGCTCTTACAGGATGCAAAACGTCTTCTTTATTCGGAATTGGCAAAACAAGACAGTTATAAGGCGTTGAAACAAAACCCATACATATATCAAATATAAAAATAAGAAGATGTGGTATGATTGCCAATGAGCCAACTCTCCACAAGAGACCAAATGACACAGAACTTAACAAATATAGGTCACCTTACGGCCTTCAACAAAGTTTGTCAATCTAGCTGATTCTAGTATTGATACATATGTTGCAGTGAAAAATCATTTATCGCGGATCTATATGACCACAGAAGCAATGCTCAATCAGTACATGGTGATCAAAATAAACTCAAGAGTGAAGTCGGTGCTTTATAAGGGTGCTTCTTTAGTGAGACTACCTCCTTCAGATGCATCATTCAGACAGCACATTTTTCGAGTTTCACTCTAAGTGTACGTCTGGATGAATGCTTATATCGCCAAACCACCACCTAGATCACCTTTGGAATATTGACATGGAGAATAGCTCCATAGTTTCAGTATTTTTTTTCAATCCAATGTCCTCTGACTTTTTACAGGACCTTGTTTGTACATCTAAAGGCAAAACTATTTGTAGCAAATCTTGCGGATGCTAAGAGCAGAATTTGTTGTGCACCAGCATTTGTTGTTGTCAGGGCAGTGGCGATTGTAGAAACCAGCTTATTCATCAGATTGTTTTAAAAGATTGCTACGATAAGGATGATGATTGAACTATTAATTTCAATGCCCAATTTGTCATGTTTTCTGCTGCTAGTGGCCTCCGACTTGACGTGGTTGGGTAGCTTTCTCTCCCCAAAAAAACCCAAAACCAAACAAACAAACCTGCCAGTGGTTTCGGACGTTGACGCGGTTGAAGCGCTTTCGAACCAACTGGAGATATTTATGTATCGAATATTTCGGAAGTATTACGTACCATAACATCCACATATTTTTGTCTTAGTATTCCGTTACCTTTTCAAATGGACGAGCATATTGATGTCTAATGATAGTGTAATATATACCTAAACAGCTTCCTATGTAGCGTGATATTTCTGTGAATCGTATTTGTTGGTAATTCACTTATGTATATATATATTTCTCTAATTCTTCGTCAATTTATCCCTTTCTGCACCCATTGTATAAAAAAAAAATTAATCAACGTGTGGTTCGTTTGATCTCAGTTCTTCATTGGTTAAAATCCGATTATGACGTCGAATTTTCTTGCTTTCCTCTGAATTTCCTATTGTGACGGCATGAAAACAAGGCGACCATGCCTGATGACGTCACATAGAAAGAACACATCTTTTTGCAGATCATTCGAAAAGAAGGAATAAATTTGCATGCGTATTGTTTGAAAATCATTAGAGAAACAGATTCCACCACCCAATCTCGTGTAAAACGATATTTATCCACTCTCGACAGTTAAATTTTAAATATTTAAAACGCTCGGCGAGCCTCGCGTTTTAAATTTGAAAATTTAACTGTCTCGAGTTGATAAATATCGTATCACACTCGATGCAGTGGTAGAATCTATATATATCGGGCTTCCAAATCGGTTTAAGTCAAGTCTGCTATATATTCCATTGATCGTGTTGTTTTATAAAAAGGTGACACATGTTTCAATATGCCATTGCTCTTGTACTGATTGACATATTAACATTAAAAAAAAATCATATACTATCGTGTTCATGCTGACATTTATGCATCATTAAAATTGAGAATTGAAATAATGAATGTGTCAAAGAGACAACAACCCGAATAAAGAGCAGAAAACAGCCAAAGAACACCAATGGGTCTTCAACACAGCGAGAAAGTCCCGCACCCAGAGGCGGACTTCAGCTGGCCCCTAAACAAAAATGTGTACTAGTTCAATGGACGTCACACTAAACTCTGAAACATATAAACGAACTGAAATTAAAAAAAAACATACAAGACTAACAAAGGCCAGAGGCTCCTGACTTGGGACAGGCGCAAAAATGTGGCGGGGTTAAACATGTTTTGTGCGATCTCAACCCTCCCCCTATACCTCTAGCCAATGTAAAATAAACAAACACACAGCAATACGCACAGTAAAACTCAGTTTAAAAGAAGTCCGAGTCCGATGTCAGAATAGGTAACAAAAGAAACTAAGCAAAATAACAATGATACATAAATTAACAAAGGACTACTAGCAGTTACTGACATGCCAGCTCAAAATCTCAATTAAACTGATTGAAAGATTATGTCTTCATCATATGAAAAACAAGCACAATCCCACCCGGGGGTTTAGTATCATACCATCATAAAATATACGAGAAGAACATAACCCGTATCATGCCAGCAACTGGTTTTAGAATAAATGTGTTTATTTCCGATGCAAAGACCCTATTAGTGAACCAATATTAATTCCAAAATATGCCATCTTTAATGACCTGAAAACAATATCGTAACTATATTCCTTCTGAATAAGTCTATTTAAAGGTTTGGTTGGCTTTAGAGGTGAATGACGACAATTTTGTGCTTTATATAGAATATTACCATAAAAGATTGGATGTGAAATACCTGAACGTATAAGATGTCTGCATGTTGATTTTTATTTACGAATGATCTCCTTGTACCGATGATAAAATTTAGTAAATGTTTTAACTAGTTTGTGATATCGAAATCCCTGGTGTAATAATTTCAGTAATACAGAGATTTCCTTCGTTAAAATCAAATACGTTGTACATACACAAGCGAATCGAACAAGTTGAGATATATAAACACCATAAGATGGTGAAAAGCGAACAAAATTGTTATCGAGTAAAAATTCAAGTGCAGTTATCGTATCAAAGCAGGTCCAATTGACATATTTCTTGTGTTTGTTGTTACTAAAAAATGACCTAAAAGAATTTGAACATATATATTCGCATTCTGTCTTTTGAGAACAAAAATGTTATCTAGTAAAAATTCAAGTGCAGTTATCGTATCAAAGCAGGTCCAATTAACATAGTTCTTTTGTTTGCTGTTACTAAAAAATGACCTAAAAGAGTTTGAACATATATATTCGCATTTTGACTTTTTAAATACCCATTTAATTAGGTGTGTGAATTTTTTCTGAAAGAGATTATGAGGCAAAGTGGTGTATAAGGTTGAAAAATCAAAACTTTGAACAGATTCGAAATCACCAATATAAGCATGCAATTTATCAAGTACGAATTTTTGACACTCCAAAAATAATTAATTCCACTTTTTTCAAATGGGGTATTTGAACAATTTATTACCAGGTTTTTGATTGTACCAAGTGTACTAGTAAGTAGAATTGACAGTTTGGTAGTGGAACAATGGCTTGAAGACGAAATAAATCTATATTTGTAAGGTGTGTTGTGCAGCTTTGGAAGCCTGTACATAGTTGGAACTTTCATTGTATTTGGTTCTGCTTGTAAAGAGGTAGCTAAAAGTTTATGTTTGTTACAGATGTCGTTTTCCGAAATTGGAGTCAGTTGGAATGTTGGTGAATTCGTGATTTCCTTTTGCAGAACCTCAATGTAAAATTTACGTCAAACAATAATGATATTATTGGCAGCCTTATTAGCCGGGACAAAAACAAATTCCTTGGCGAGTTCTTTTAGCTTATGTTTGATACGAGAAATAGGGATATTATGGTTGTTGTGAGGAGTAAAATGTTCTTTAAAATGTTTAATACGAATATTAACTTTCATTACTGAATTAAAAAAAGAATCTAAGGATTTTTTGTCAGCTTTTTCTCGTTTTATCCATTTCGTGTAGTAAGTACAGAGTGACTCGTGGATGATGTTACGACACTCATTCCAATTAATAATTGACGGGGGCGATATTTAGGTCCTTTACTGAGGAATGATTTCAACTCTCGGTCATAAGGTCTCCTGTTATAACATGGGAACTGGGGCCATAAATGTATTCGGAATTACTGCAATTTCATGACGTAGGTGTATTGTCACTGATATTAACATCTTTACACCCTTCGCTATAATTTAACACGTATTTCCGGGAAGATTTTTTGTAAACATAACAAATACGAGGGAGCTCAGTATTATCAAAATAGCCAGGAATTTGTTCTTTATTGGAATGACCATTAAAAATCCCGGCAATATTTACAAAATCTAAACCTTTATTGACATGTTTGATTTTAATAAAATGTTTTTTATGATCTTCAGGGCATTCAATTTTGGGAAACAGTTTAGATTAACAATATGCAATTATAATTTGGACGATTTCATACTTAGGACTGCAATATGGAATTATTGCAATACTCTAAAATTTGATGTAATTTATTAACAGATAAAGAACAGAGCTTATTTAACAGATAATGTCTGTCGTTGTTTTTTGAAATAGTAATTAGGTCCGAAATATTTGTATTGGTGGTACGAATTTATTACCAGGTTTTTGATTGTACCAAGTGTACTAGTAAGTAGAATTGACAGTTTGGTAGTGGAACAATGGCTTGAAGACGAAATAAATCTATATTTGTAAGGTGTGTTGTGCAGCTTTGGAAGCCTGTACATAGTTGGAACTTTCATTGTATTTGGTTCTGCTTGTAAAGAGGTAGCTAAAAGTTTATGTTTGTTACAGATGTCGTTTTCCGAAATTGGAGTCAGTTGGAATGTTGGTGAATTCGTGATTTCCTTTTGCAGAACCTCAATGTAAAATTTACGTCAAACAATAATGATATTATTGGCAGCCTTATTAGCCGGGACAAAAACAAATTCCTTGGCGAGTTCTTTTAGCTTATGTTTGATACGAGAAATAGGGATATTATGGTTGTTGTGAGGAGTAAAATGTTCTTTAAAATGTTTAATACGAATATTAACTTTCATTACTGAATTAAAAAAAGAATCTAAGGATTTTTTGTCAGCTTTTTCTCGTTTTATCCATTTCGTGTAGTAAGTACAGAGTGACTCGTGGATGATGTTACGACACTCATTCCAATTAATAATTGACGGGGGCGATATTTAGGTCCTTTACTGAGGAATGATTTCAACTCTCGGTCATAAGGTCTCCTGTTATAACATGGGAACTGGGGCCATAAATGTATTCGGAATTACTGCAATTTCATGACGTAGGTGTATTGTCACTGATATTAACATCTTTACACCCTTCGCTATAATTTAACACGTATTTCCGGGAAGATTTTTTGTAAACATAACAAATACGAGGGAGCTCAGTATTATCAAAATAGCCAGGAATTTGTTCTTTATTGGAATGACCATTAAAAATCCCGGCAATATTTACAAAATCTAAACCTTTATTGACATGTTTGATTTTAATAAAATGTTTTTTATGATCTTCAGGGCATTCAATTTTGGGAAACAGTTTAGATTAACAATATGCAATTATAATTTGGACGATTTCATACTTAGGACTGCAATATGGAATTATTGCAATACTCTAAAATTTGATGTAATTTATTAACAGATAAAGAACAGAGCTTATTTAACAGATAATGTCTGTCGTTGTTTTTTGAAATAGTAATTAGGTCCGAAATATTTGTATTGGTGGTACGAAATTTTCTCTGATTGCGATTTATTCTACTCCCATGAGAAAGGTTTTCACGAACAGTTTTAGAAACTATATCCAAAATGTTAACAGAATCGGTTCTTGATATATTACCAATTCCCATGATATTATCATTAAGACCGAGAGGATAGACTGTCTGTAATTAATCCAATTTAATTCAATTATTTTCCGTGATCATACAAACTTTGAATGATATTCCCCAGGCTGCTTATTAACTACTTCTAAAGGTTGAAGTGCTAAATACTTACAGCACATTGACTTGAGTGTGTAGGTAGAGGTAGTATCTTTGGTTAGCTTGCTTGCTAGCAGAACCATGAAATCATTTTCAGCTAAGGTACTACCTTCCTTTTGGGCGGGGTCAATAGTTAAACAAAGAACCAATCAAAAGTAGGGACAGTATTATAGACATCGTTAAACCAGTTTTACCAGTCAGAAAATATGTTTTCAATCTTAATTTAATTTCAATTATAGGTTGATACACAAGCATGTTGTAGATGTGTTTGATTTGTCAATTTCATTTTAATCAATTACCTCAGTTAATTCATAACTAGATTATTTATATGTGTGATTCTATGCTGTAAAAATCTGTTTATATCCTTATTATATAATATGTTTAGATATTTTGATCATTATCTTTAATTTTAATGTGTATTTTTCGTGGGGGAGTGCTACAGAAGGTGTAAAAATAAACTAAGCCAGATAAAATCTTTAACATCCTCTCATCATGCTCATGAATCAATGGCATTGTATTGTTTTAATTGGTATGAAGAATAGTTGGACAAAAGATAATGCAAGAAAATAAGTGATTTAAACAGCGTATCTTCGGGGATTTTAAATTCCCAGATTTTTTATAATTTCACCTGACTACATCCTGAATATTTTTTTAGATTTGAGTCCTTTAGAAATGAATTAATACATATATATATATATATATATATATATATATATAACTAGGTTCTACCAGCCCTCGATTTTTTTCCCTATGCAAAGGTGTGTCTGTAATCAGAATGAATTTATTTGTATAAACACATAAATTTTTACCAATATAAATAAGAAGATTTGGTATGAGTGCCAATGAGACAACTCTCCATTCAAGTCACAATGTATAAAAAAATTATCAAAGTTGTTATAATAAACACGTTAAAAATTTTGGGAATTACAAAATGGAGCATTTTTTATATTCATTATTCATGCAAAGCTTTATCTAGCATTACATCCAACTGTGCATATAAACTTTCTTTTCTAATATGATTTCATCGAATATAAAAAATCTTTTGATTACAATAAAAAAAAGATAAAGAGGAAAGGTCTTTAGAACCTTTTGCGCTGTAAATAGGCAGCTGTAATTAAGGAAAATGTTTATGCATTCCCCACATACACATTTGTTATATGTTTTGTGTGAATAATCTAGTTATAAATGAACATAGGTAATTGATCGAAATGAATTTGACAAATCATACACACCTACAACATGCTGGTGAATTAGTTTATAATTGACAATAGATTCTAAATTTAGATTGAAAACATATTTTTAAACTGACTTAGAAAGCACGCTAACCAAAGATACTAACTTTACCTACACACTCAAGTCAATGTTTTGTAATAGGATGATTGTGCTTCTTAGGGTGTTGATAAATGATACTTTTAAATTCGTGGGGTCTTCTAAAACGATAAAGGTGTTCTTGCGTGCGTTTAGATAAATAGCGTCCGGTTTCACCTACGTACTGAATACCGCATCTTATTTTGTTTCATGTGAGAAATTGGATAATACTGTTAGTTTTTCAATTTATATCAGTTTCAAAATTTATGGAGAAAATGTGCGACCATTAAACGTGGACCTTACCGTATTGTTGGTGGAAAGACGGGGACATGCAAGTCATTTTTTGGCATGATACTTATCGATAGAAGGGTAACCACGACTTTTATTATTAGAAATGTTAGCGATTGTAGTATTTTTAGATAAGCGATTATGAAGATTGAGACGTGTAGATACCCTTTGAACGAGTTTGGTATTTAGTATTTTTCCATTTCTGAGTTTCATTTTGTTATCCGTATTCAACTATTTTTGTAGTTCAAACTTCCTTTGTGGTTTAAATAATCAATAATGAATTTTATCATGGACCGGGTGTTAACTTTAAAGTACTTGTTTCTCCTTTGTTCTTTATGGCATGTTAATTAAACTTTCCCAAAAATATCTTTATATGTTGTCATATATTATTGCATATCTAAATATTAAATATAAATATTTTTTGTCGACAGTTTCCGTAGATAAAGAATTTTTTTTTCATTTTCTTACATGTTGGAAGCGGGAGTAAACATCACTTAACTCTGACAATCAGGCATAAATATTGAATTTGTGAAACATTCCCAGAGCATGATGATTCAATAGCGATGTTTTAAAATCCCCCCTTTTGACCTTAGACCACAGTTTTCAAAAATCTGCATCACTTTTGCACTCTACGACATACCCTAATCAAAGGGTTTTATATTTATCTTCAAAATAAGACCAAATTAGCCGTGAGGTATTTCGTTCCATTAAATTTTTTATTTTACCTTACTTGTCGCCATACTAAAGACCCCGAACAATGTATATTTCTTTTCGTTTTACTATAGGGATTTTCCCTGCGTTAAATATAGTTAAATATATTCAAAACTGGTTAGAAAAGTTGTAAAACGGGTTATTGTTATTTTGGATTTAGATATATTGGTTATATATGCACGTGAAATCCTTTGGCGGTTTAAAGGGTGGGGTTCCGTTATATTATATAAAGCAATAGATGAACTGTAAGTTAATCGAAGGTGCTCACAGTAACTACAACGTACAGTTTGCCGTTAATAGTCTTTGTACATGTGTCCACCGCAGATCCAGACCACGATGTTATGGGTACAGTAGAACCTGATGGCACTAAATACGATGTTTAACAGATTGTGCAGTTTATCAAGTGTCTTGAACAACGAAATAGTCTAACAGAAGAATAATATTATTCCCATTTTGTCATTCGTTTTACAGAAAATCGGAGGAAGCTGCTGGTGTTGATGTTACAGAATTCCCTTTCAAGCACGAAGGCAACCGTTCTCAACATAGTTTCAATCTACAACGTTCCGAATAGCTGACCAAAATTGACAATGACAGCAAGTTAACTTCGTTGGAGCCCGTCTCCAATTTGATCACCGAAGAGATTGAAGCATTAAACTATAAGCATGACTTTGATACAGTGCAGGAGTACTTGAATAGTCCTATGGCCGATAATACAGATGATGCTGTTAATTTACGTACTGCTATGCAAAGAAGTTGAGAATAATTTTTGATTTTATTGAGAATCATGAAAAAGAATTAGGAATAAATCTGTCAATATTTTAAAGTCCATTAAAGGCCAGTCAAGGTAAGTTGTACTCTTAATGTGTTGTACATAGCAAAAACAAATGTATGTATATGTACATGTATAATGCTACGCTCCATCTCGTACACCGTTGTAATATATTCATTATGATACCGTGCCTCTTGTTGCATTTTAAACCGTCTAAGAATAAATTTTAATACAATCTTGCATCTCTTATATTTGGCACAGAATAGCTGACCGTTTTACAGATAATTATCAAAGTTTTGTTAAAGATGTTAGAGAATATATAATATAAACATACTAGTATATATAATTGAGTGACGGTATTTTGCAAAGTATGTGTTATAGTGCCTAACATGATTTTGCGAGGTAGACGAATCCAGCGTTAAAATGGTCAAATTGACTTTGTATGTACAAAATTAGGCAGATCGGTCATATTTTGACTTTATTAACTCACTGCTTTCATTTGGATTAAATTGGACTGATAACAGCTTAATGAGACTGAAAAATGCTATTTTCTGTTAAGACACACAAGCTTTTTACCTTGCGTAGACGTGCGTAAAATGTATTTCAATGTTTTTTTCTACAAAATAATATATTTTTCAAAGAATGAAAACGAATAATCTGTAAAGTATCTTAAATTTCTAAACAACGCGCTATTTCATTATTGTAAAAAAATCACTGTATTACGAAATTTTCGTAAAAAAGTAAGAATTGCAAAATCATAACTTTTGTTTCATTCATAAAAATATCATGAACTCGTCCAGTGTACAATTTGAAAGTCAATTGAAGCACACGTGTGTGTAAAACAAAATGCAATTAACCTGTTTTCAGATATACAGAACTTAATAAAATATATACTTATACTTTAAATGCATTCAGATTAGGAACGTCAAGCAAAGTTAAATAGTGAATTATTAAGTTTGAGGGTCTGGATGGGGATCTTCATTTCTATATTCTTTTATTTTTTAATTAATTTTTTCCTCTTTTCTTCACTTGTGTTACCTATTATTCTCAAGACTGACTGTAATATATCCAGACTCTCTAGTTAAAGAACATAGTTGGTTTAATCGTATTCATTAAAAAAATAATTAAAATTCGACTTGACCTTTTAGTATAACATTAGGACAGAAAACTAGACAAACCATAACTATAATTGATAATTGTCATCTTGATTTCATAAACAATAATTATTGTTACGTAATAAAATATCGCGTGCTTCCAGAATACACACAGGACAAATATGTATTAGATACAATACAAAGGTAACAAAGAAACAGGCCGGTAACAACCGTTGCCGGATAGTTTTTCTGCACGAGTAGTCAGGTGAAGGTCCGAGGCGATAGCCGAGGACCTTGACCTGACTACAAGTGCAGAAAAACTATACGGCAGTTTGTTTCCCGCCTGTTTTTTTGTTATCTTTGTTTTGTATCTGACTTGTACGACGTTTAAAGAAAGAAGTAGTACATTTTGCATTTAGAAGAGGTAGCAAAATTAAACAGATTAGAAAACTAAATGGTCATATACCAGTTAATGTAAGTTACAGTTTAAACAAACTTTTTTTTCACTTCCCTTCAGCCGAGAGTTTTTTCTCAAGATATTCAAGAATCTAATAATTTTATAAAAAAGAACCATGTCAAGTAAAAGATGAATGTCGTACACATTTGAGACTTTTTAAAATGCAACTTCGCAAGTAAGTAATGTATAAAAAAGATATCAGTGGTAAGCAAGCTAACATTTGATTTTAATTTTGGAAAAAACGGAAAAGGGAGGGGGTTAAAATAAATTTAAAATAAACAGGCTTGATCCTTTTTTTGTTGAAAAATGCAGGATGTGCCATTCCATTCCCCCATTCCCCCATAAAAAAAATCGTACGTTTGCTCCCAAATATGTGAATTCAATAACAATATAAATGTATAAAAAGAATGAATTTCCTATTTCATTAGTGAACGAAATGTTATGAAAAAATGGATTTTGTCTTGTAATTAGATATATATAGGCATATATTTTGGATTTTTTTAAATTGTTCATGCTTATAGGTTTTTATATGTCTCTAATAGTGTTGATTATGATTAAACACGTGTCACAATATGATCCAATCGCAGCTTCCTGTCCAAAATTGGTGACATAAGTTGAACGATTTTCTTCGACAAGATTTGCTGCCTATTTGAACATGTATTACACGGACACTTTTTAGCTCACCTGGCCCGAAGGGCCAAGTGAGCTTTTCTCATCACTTGGCGTCCGTCGTCCGTCGTCCGTCGTCGTCCGGCGTCGTCCGTCGTCGGCGTTAACTTTTTACATTTTGAACTTCTTCTAGAGAACCACTGAATGGAATGAGACCAAACATGGCATGAATGTTCCTTATGAGGTGCTGACCAAGTGTTGTTACTTTGTAGCCGATCCATCATCCAAGATGGCCGCCAGCGGGGGACTTAGTTTAACATAGGACCCTATGGGAAATGCATACAAATGACTTCTTTTAGAGAACCACTGAATGGAATGAAACAAAACATAGCATGAATGTTCCTTACAAGGTGCTGACCAAGTGTTGTTACTTTGTAGCTGTTCCATCATCCAAAATGGCCGCCAGTGAGGGACTTAGTTTAACATAGGACCCTATGGGAAATGCATACAAATGACTTCTTTTAGAGAACCACTGAATGGAATGAAACAAAACATAGCATGAATGTTCATTAGGAGGTGCTGACCAAGTGTTGTTACTTTGTAGCCGATCCATCATCCAAGATGGCCGCCAGCAGGGGACTTAGTTTAACATAGGACCCTATGGGAAATGCATACAAATGACTTCTTTTAGAGAACCACTTAATGGAATGTAACAAAACATAGCATGAATGTTCCTTACAAGGTGCTGACCAAGTGTTGTTACTTTGTAGCTGTTCCATCATTCAAAATGGCTGCCAGTGAGGGACTTAGTTTAACATAGGACCCTATGGGAAATACATACAAATGTCTTCTTTTATAGAACCACTGAACGGAATGAAACCAAACATGGTATGAATGTTCCTTATGAGGTGCTGACAGAGTGTTGTTACTTTGAAGCCGATCCATAATCCAAGATGGCCGCCAGCGGGGGACTTAGTTTAACATAGGACCCTATGGGAAATACATACAAATGTCTTCTTTTAGAGAACCACTGAATGGAATAAAACCAAACATGGTATGAATGTTCCTTATGAGGTGCTGACTGAGTGTTGTTACTTTGAAGCCGATCCATAATCCAAGATGGCCGCCAGCGGGGGACTTAGTTTAACATAGGACCCTATGGGAAATACATACAAATGTCTTCTTTTAGAGAACCACTGAATGGAATGAAACCAAACATTGCATGAATGTTTCTTATGAGGTGATGACCGAGTGTTGTTACTTTGAAGCCGATCCATAATCCAAGATGGCCGCCAGCGGGGGACTTAGTTTAACATAGGACCCTATGGGAAATACATACAAATGTCTTCTTTTAGAGAACCACTGAATGGAATGAAACCAAACATTGCATGAATGTTTCTTATGAGGTGCTGACCGAGTGTTGTTACTTTGAAGCCGATCCATAATCCAAGATGGCCGCCAGCGGGGGACTTAGTTTAACATAGGACCCTATGGGAAATACATACAAATGTCTTCTTTGGAGAACCACTGAATGGAATGAAACTAAACATGGTATGAATGTTCTTTATGAGGTGCTGACCGAGTGTTGTTACTTTGAAGCCGATCCATAATCCAAGATGGATGCCAGCGGGGGACTTAGTTTAACATGGGACCCTATGGGAAATACATACAAATGTCTTCTTTTAGAGAACCACTGAATGCAATGAAACCAAACATGGCATGAATGTTCCTTATGAGGTCTTGACTAAGTGTTGTTACTTTGAAGCCGATCCATCATCCAAGATGGCCGCCAGAGAGGGACTTATTTTAACATAGGACCCTATGGGAAATACATACAAATGTCTTCTTTTAGAGAACCACTGAATGCAATGAAACCAAACATGGCATGAATGTTCCTTATGAGGTGCTGACCAAGTATTGTTACTTTGAAGCTGATCCATCATCCAAGATGGCAGCCAGCGGGGACTTAGTTTAACATAGGACCCTATAGGAAATACATACAAATGTCTTCTTTTAGAGAACCACTGAATGCAATGAAACCAAACATGGCATGAATGTTCCTTATGAGGTGCTGACCAAGTGTTGTTACTTTGAAGCTGATCCATCATCCAAGATGGCAGCCAGCGGGGGACTTAGTTTAACATAGGACCCTATGGGAAATACATACAAATGTCTTCTTTTAGAGAACCACTGAATGCAATGAAACCAAACATGGCATGAATGTTCCTTATGAGGTGCTGACCAAGTGTTGTTACTATGAAGCCGATCCATAATCTAAGATGGCTGCCAGCGGAGGACTTAGTTTAACATAGGACCCTATGAGAAATACGTACAAATGTTTTCTTTTAGAGAACCATTGAATGGAATGAAACCAAACATGGCATGCATGTTCCTTTTGAGGTGCTGACCAAGTGTTGTTACTTTGAAGCTGATCCTTCATCCATGATGGCTGCCAGATGGGGACAATGTTTAACAAAGGACCCTATGGATGATACATACAAATGTCTTCTTTTAGAGAACCACATACTGAATGGATTGAAACCAAACATGGCATGAATGTTCCTTATGAGGTGCTGACTAAGTTTTGTTACTTTGAAGCTGATCCTTCATCCATGATGGCCGCCAATAGGGGGACTTCCTTTAACATAAGACCCTATGGGAAATACATACAAATGCTTCTTCTAGAGGTGCATTGAATGGAATGAAACCAAAACATGGCATAAATGTTTCTTATGAGGTGCTGATTAAATGTTGCTACTTTGTTGCCGATTTACTGTTCAAGATGGCCACCAGGATTTTTTATTAAATTACAGGACCAATATTAAACCAAATTTGGCCTCACTCATTATTAGGGTATCTGTTATGATTTTAATCTATTTTTACATGATTTCCAAAACCAAAGTAGAATCAGGTGAGCGACACAGGCTCTTGAGAGCCTCTAGTTATTTATAGGATCAATCGTGCATTGGTGAGTTGATAGGGATTTTATCTTTTGATTAGATTTGATTATTTTTATATATATTTCCTGTCTTTTTTATTGAAATATAAACGTCGGTACCAGCATTTCTTTACTTTCAGCATTGTCAAGAATACTATTCATGTCCATATATTGAAAAAAACCATTTAAGGACCGACCATTTAGCTTCAAAAAGGGAGTATGTTTTTTTTTCTGAGTAAGAAAATTATTTAGTTTTTCAATGCTATCACTCAAATATTTTTTTTTCGAAATTAGCATTATCATATACGGTATTCGAAAAATCAGGAATCAGAACATTATTTGTCATCTTCTTGACCACAATATATTTTTCTCATAAAATTGGGGATCAGAATATTTTTTAGGAAAAAACCATAACCCCCCTTTTGAAGTTGAATGGTCAATCCCTTAGTGTACTGATATGAATAGTAATATACTGGAATTGTTTGAAAAAAAAATATAGTTATTGATGCCAACGTAAATATTTTAATAAAAAGACAGTTAATATGTCGGTGAAACAAAAAGTTCAAATCTAATTGAAATTTAAAGTGTCCATGAACTCACTGATCATGCACGAGTGATTCTATTCATAAAAAGTGTCTGTGTAACAACTAAAAAGTGTCCGTGTATCATCTAAAAAGTGTCCGTGTAACACCCGTTAATGTACTGTTTTTCTATAGCTCTGCTGGGGGCAAAGTCGTACAAGAACAGGTAAACAGGTAAAGGTGAAGCAATAATAACTTCATCCAATCGAATTGAGTAAGATTTAATATTATTTTATATCGGTTAAGAATTAGCTTCTCTTATTGGATAAAAAGGGGCCACATGACATTCTATCATCTTCAGTAATAATTTCTATCGGTCTTTAACAGAAAAAAAAACGGACCGGAAAACCGGTCGTTAACAGACTTTTACATGTTAATGACCGGTGGGGCGTGGTTTCTCTGTTTAGAGAGATGTCCCTTTAATAAAACATTTTCCGGATTTTAATTTTATATTGAAGTTATTGAATTGTTCACCATATATTTTTGTTTATTATAAAATTATAGAAAACTTTATTTTGTTTTCATATACTGAAAAATTTTATTTAAATGAATGGTAGTGACTTAAAGTTATCACTATGACTGGTCTTCACTCTTTCCTATGGAAATCGTTCAATGACTCGAGTTTGTTTTGAACAATTTGAATTTATGAAAATTTTTAAAAACATGGTTCCTCAATGAAATAAACATAATATTTATTGAAGAACTGGTCATTATCGTGATACAATGACTGCCCGTAGGACAATGATATTGACTGCGACAGCGATAATGACCTCGCCCACGGCTCAGTCATTATCGCTGTCTTAGTCAATACCACTGTCCTTTGGGCAGTCCATATATCACGATAATGACCGGTTTTTCAATAACTATTATGTAAATAATGACCAGTCCATATCAAATTAAGTGTTAGGGGTAATTTGGGTAGGGAGAAAACGAGAGATTTTTTAATTCAATTTCTTGTTAATACTACAAAACACTCATCACCTGAACTTTTAATTAGAAGTTCAAAAACCTATGTCTGTATTAGCATAGTTTTTCTATCTCTTATTAGCCTATTAAAAGCAATAAAAAGTTTGGGCTTCAAAAGTCAACAATCTTAAAGACTTTTTACATTAACCTTCTAAAGCGTTTATTTATTAACATATTATACAGGGATACATAGCAAAATCATTTTTGAAAATACTGCAAAAAGTTTAATTCTAGTTCATTCAGCGGTAGTGTCATGAAGTACGTTTAAGTGAACCATGGTTAGGTAAACATTGAAATCCCTCACAAAATCTTATCACACACTATTATTATAAAGTACAGTTTAAAAATATTTATAAAGTAATGTAATGAATTTAGTAATCTTCGCGCAGTGCGAAGATTATTGTCACGCAGGGTGACTTGAGTTATTTAGTTTGAACTGTAGTTATGTATGTCACGCGGGGTGACTTGAGTTACAGTTAGTTTGAACTCTAGTTATGTATGTCACGCGGGGTGACTTGAGTTACAGTTAGTTTGAACTGTAGATATGTATGTCATGCAGGGTGACTTGGGTTACAGTTAGTTTGAACTGAAGTGATGTTTGTCACGCAGGGTGACTTCAGTTAGTTAGTTCGAACTGTAGTTATGTATGTCACGCGGGGTGACTTGGGTTACAGTTAGTTTGAACTGTAGTTATGTATGTCATGCGGGGTGACTTGAGTTACTGTTAGTTTGAACTGCTGTGATGTTTGTCACGCAGGGTGACTTAAGTTATTCAGTTTGAACTGTAGTGATGTATGTCACGCGGGGTGACTTGAGCTACAGTTAGTTTGAACTGTAGATATGTATGTCACGCAGTATGACTTGAGTTAGTTAGTTTGAACTGCATAATTATGAACTATATACATTACATCACTAGATCGCTTGCTACGATGTATTTGGTCGCCCAGTGCGACATGAAATGTTGTCAATAGTTTGATAAATATGAATATTATGTTTATTCTTAATATAATAAAAACAATCACAAAAAACATAAAAAAATAATAATAATAATAAAAATTAATTACAACTATGCATATAATACTTTTAGAATTGCATAGTATTTTATGTAATTGGTCAAATAATTTGTTATTGGGTGTACATCCTGTTAATATAATTAATCGTATGCAGATGCTTTAGGCCAAGGTATTATAATAGTACCAACGTGGAAGTCGGCCATTTATATTTGGCCTATAATTATTGATCGTTTTACAGATAATTATCAAAGTTTTGTTAAATATGTTGGAGAACATTTATTATGAAAAGATAATTAAAAGTGACCGAATCATATAACAGCATTGTGCAAAGTATGTGTAAGTACAGTTGTTAACTTTACTTGATGTTATATAATGTGGTAACCTTCGCGAAGTGTGATGATTATTGTCACGCATGGTGACTTGAATTACAGTTATTGTGAACTGTAGTTATGTATGTCACGCAGGGTGACTTGAGTTAGTTAGTTTGAACTGTGGTTATGTATGTCACGCAGGGGGTGTCTTCCCAATTGTCCCAAACAGGTAAAAAAGTAATGAAATTTTGTTGGACAATCGGGACTATGTTTGTGGGACAATTGGGAAGTTTAAATGTGGGACAATCAGTAATTGTTTTGATAGTGATTAATTTATTTTTATAATGTGTAGCATGTAGTTACAGGTAAATAATTAGTGTAAATTATAGAATATGAAATAAAAATGAACAAAATAATCATGAATATTTATAAATTGTATTTTGCACAGAATAGGTACAATTGAAGTATCATCAAACATAGAATATAATATTAAGTCAAAACAGATCACATATCAAGCACTAATCAATTCTCCATAAATGTGTACTAAAGAGTTACAATTAAGCAAACATAATAAACAGCTTAATACAAGAAAGCCCACATAATAAACAGCTTAATTCATTAAAGCACATATATGACATGAGGAGCAGATACGATAGAGCATGCACACACAATGTCGAAGGTACAACAATAAAGCACACATAATACATATGTACAACAATAAATCACACATAATACATAACATAAACATCACAACACATCATATAATTGCAACAAATTTAGTCCAAGTGCAACAAATAAGAGGCAATATGTTAGCATACTGACAAACACTAACTTCGCCATTCTGAAGATAATCTTTGAGTTCTTATGTAGGCGTTGATTGAGTTGTGTGTATTTTCTTTTCTTTTTTGGTCGTACTCCTGCGGCTAGGTAGTGGTCATTTCCTTTGCTGCCTGTTCTTCTTTATGGGTGTGGTACTTAGATCACTATTTTCTTATGGGTGTGGTACTTAGATCACTATTTTCAAGCTGCTGTGTCATCCTTCGAGGTGGTTTGTCGTCATTGATCCTTCGGTTTGGTAATGGTTCCATAGTGCATGTTGCTTTCAATCCAGTATGTTGTGACGTGGTCCGTAAACGGAGTGGTACTTGCTGTTGAATCCGAATTTTTTAGGTCTTCTAGTGCATGCATACTTCATAAAATAATGTGGGACAATCAGAACTTTTCATGTGGGACAATCAGAACTCTAAAAATTTTAAAAGTGGGACAATCGGGAATAAACCACGCAGGGTGACTTGAGTTACGGTTATTGTGTGCTGTAGTTATGTATGTTACGCAGGGTGACTTGAGTTACGGTTATTGTGTGCTGTAGTTATGTATGTCACGCAGGGTGACTTGAGTTAGTTAGTTTGAAATGTAGTTATGTATGTCACGCAGGGTGATTTTAGTTACAGTTAGTTTGAACTGCAGTTATGTATGTCACGCAGGGTGATTTGAAATAGTATTTTTGAACTGTACTTATGTATGTCACGCAGGATGACTTGAGTTAGTTAGTTTGAACTGTAGTTATGTGTGTCACTCAGGGTGACTTGAGTTACAGTTAGCTTGAACTGTAGTTATGTATGTCACGCAGGGTGATTTGAGTTACAGTTAGCTTGAACTGTAGTTATGTATGTCACGCAGGGTGATTTGAGTTAGTTAGTTTGAACTGTAGTTATGTATGTCACGCGGGGTGACTTGAGTTACAGTTAGTTGAACTGTGGTTACGCATGTCAAGCAGGGTGATTTGAACTAGTTAGTTTGAACTGAATAGTTATGTACTAAAGACATTATTTTACAGGAGCGCTAGGTGCGATGTATTTGGTCGCCCAGAACAACATGAAATGTTGTTTATACGTGAACATGAATGTTTGTGATTTTCATTTCTTTTACTTTTCTATTTATAGTCTCGACGGAAAGATTAACCAGTTCATGTGGTTGATGGTTAACCGTGAATCATCAAAGCCAGCACCATTATGAAATACCACAATATGAGAAATTTCGAGTGTGGTGTGTTTCACATGGTTTTCAGTATTGTTTCGCTTTTTATTGATAGACTTATTTTTAAAGGGAAAAGTGTGTCCAATTTAAAATCTTTAAATTTTATTTGATAAAAGATTATTTCTGTTTTTTAGGGTATTAAGAATTTAAGCTAAGCCGTCTTGGCATGTGATTCAAATCTTATCTACTCCTTTGTTTTGTCGAAGTTACTGCTAGCAACCAAACCTATAGTAGAGTTTTGTCTTATTTATACGAAGGAATTTAGTAAAGAAATATTTTAAATTTGGAAGAGCAGGCGAGGGAGAATTTTAATATATTTCTTTTCGTTTGACTATAGGGATTTCCCCTGCGTTAAATATATTCAAAACTGGTTAGAGAAGTTGTAAAACGGGTTATTGTTATTTTGGATTTAGATATAATTGGTTATATATGCGCGTAAAATCCTTTGACGGGTTGAAGGGTGGGGTTCCGTTATATTATATAAAGAAATTGTTGACCTGTCAGTTCATCGAAGGTGCTCACAGTAACTACAACGTACAGTTTACCGTTTATTGTCATATTCATGAATATGGATCATATAGAGTTTAAGTTAATTTACATATAATGATGTGTTGGACAATTTTGTTGTATGCAAACGTCAGTTTGAATATTGTTATTAAATTAAACATATTAGATTATTATGTTATTAAACATTGTTTGCAAGAGAAAAGAACAAGTAACTGCGAGCAACCAAACCTATATTAGAATTCTGTCTTATCTATACGAATGAATTTAGTAAAGAAATACTTTAAATTCGCACGAGCAGGCGAGGGAAAATTTAAACACAGCTTAACATCATACGATAAAGAAATTTGTCTACTCATGTTTTGAAGGGTGTTATGTTATAATATTTGTTATATAAGTTAGTATGTATTGTTAGGTTGCCTTCTAATCGATGCACCATGTCACCTTTTCCATGCTTTATATTTTTATACTTTCAATGTATTCACGAATTAGAATAGAACTACACTCCCTATTGATCAATGTACTTATAGAACTTCGGATATTGATACATATATTATTACGATTTGATATTAATCGGATGTAAATAATAATGATAACGTCCATTATGTCTAACAGTTGTCGGAGATCTAGAGTTTACCCGCAGTCTACGGTTTTAAGCATAGGCAAAAGTCCTTATTGATTGAAGCCTATCTATACAATATGCATTTGCTGCATATTTCCATCCTTGTGAAGCATTGATGTGCAAAGACGAAAATAAATTGATTCTATGTTATTATGTACGATGATGAACTGGTGTTAATCATTCACTGGCAAAAATGTACATGCATATCAAAGCGAGAACATGAAAATGTGGTATAATATGAACCCTACTTTGTAATAAAACCAACACATTGAGTCGGATTCTTAACGCGCAAGTCTTGAAGGTAACATTATTCTGACTCCGAGACGATGAGTATTTGCTCTTACTCCTAAATACGCGTGCTTAGTGGAGATGCGGTAGATAACAATTCTCAAGTCCTTGGTTTGACCTGGCCTGAAATCGAACCCGTCTGCTAGTTTAAGAAACCACTCAACAACTCTTTGACGTACTTGTGTAGCTTATTGCAATGCAAAGTTTCTGCTTTTATCCGACATACCTTTATTTTCCAATGGCAATCGAAATGCCTAGCCTTTATTTCAGTTGATCTAGTTGGCAGAACCTACAGATTGGACGTATTGTTGATTTGTTCACGTCCTGGATAGGCTGAAATATGTGCCACCAAACGCTAACGGCAAGAGATCAGTCAATAAAGCAAATAAATTATTTAATAAAATCCTTTGAAAAACTCACCATATATTGATTTCCAAGTGAAAAAAGTAAATACACAAACATGGCCATAATCCATTTTACGTTCTTTTATCACCTTTAAGCTTACGGAATGTCCATTTGACTATATTGACTGCTATAATATAGATTAATAACAGCAATTATCACAGCTAGAACTACTTCGTGTATTCTATGTGTAAAAACCATAAAATATCTCTATCAATTTAGAAATGAAATCGATAAAGTTATCTAGTTTTTAACCGTTTAATTGCAAGTTATGTAAGATTAATTTTTTTGATTCGAGAGTAGGCGAAACGTGCGTCTGGCGTACAAAGTTTAAGTCTGATATTTTTTTATGACTTATTTTTTAGATGTGATACTATTTTGGTAATGTCTACAAAAGATTTTTTTTTCAATAACGGCAAGAATTTTAATTTCATTGTACTCGGTTATTATATACAAACAGAATAACGAAAGTTTCCATTAAGTACATGTAGGTATGGTCACTGCCTTTTGTAAAAGCTTAACTTTGAAGTTACTCACGATATTGGTGTCTGTTTGAAAAAAATGCGGTACATAGTGTGTTGTTTTAATTCAAACTCGTTTTCTACACAATAAAGATCCATGTTCTACATATCATTCGACCAATATAAACCAAAGAAATAAACATAATATGAGTTAAAGAAACACTCATTCCGATGCCTTCATCGTCATTTTAAAGAGTGTTCCCGCTGTTACAATTTTGTTTTGTCAGAAGCGTTGAGATTGGGAAGAGAAAAAAATGTCCAATTCAGTTGTTCAGCTCCTAAGAAAACTGTCTGACTCAACAAGTATCAGTTATAAATTATGTAGGGGGATTTCAATAGAATCAGAAAATGTAAACCTGTCCTAAAGAATCTATCTGAAGTCATCACTATCTAACTGGTCTTACTTTCATAACATCTTTAGTTTAATTCCCGTGTGCAAAAGAATGCCTCGATGTACAAAATGACGCATGCAATAATCCAGATACTGTTTATTAAATGGTATTTCACTAGATCTTCAATTTTTAGCACCTTTCAACTGATATGAAGAGTGTCTACTTCACAATGCTTGAGCTGCAGGTAGAAAATACGAAACGATTTGATATGTCTAATGAAATGTCCCCGTTTATGTAATTTGTTGTTCACGTTGTGATAACGCTAAACTGTTCATATGACTTTTCGTGTATATTTGGCATAGATTTCATTTCATGGAATGGTCTTGTATGTTTAATAAAGTTCTTGTAGATATGCATATAAGTAGGTCTGTATTGTATACATAATTTAAGATGACGACATATTTAATTTGATGAAGACCAGGATCCAGAGCCATAAAAGTGAGACAAGCTTACAAAGACCACAGTCTCACTTTAAGAAAAGGAACATTAAGTGAAAATGAGACTGCGATCAGAATTTAAAGTGTTCAACTGACTTATTTGCCCTTGAGCCACATTATAAACGATTCAAAATCAAGCCATAAATTCCCAGCATTGCTATTCTAAAAGAATTCATATTTCTGTCGAAACTATTGTCCCAGCCAATTGGCAGAGCCTGTATTTTGTTTCCATATTTATATACTGTGTATTCTAAGCTCCATATAAAAATGTTACAGTACAATCTATGAATAATTCACAGACACGCCACAGTACATTTTAACCTAGTTTAAAAACTGTTTTAGCTCCCTTTCGATAATAGTCGCCATGCAGTCTACTCAAGCTCTTCTGAAATGTCAATATATTTCTGAAAGCTTATATGTTGCGGGAAGTTCAATATTCTCTGCATGTAAAACCAAATCTTGAGGGTCTGGATAGGGTTTACAAATCATAGAATGATGGGTGAAAACAACAGAGTAAAGGGCAAAAAAAAATAATAAAGAATACATTTGAATAGACCAAAAAGAAGGAATAGAGAATAATGGGCAAAACAATAAAAGAATAGAGAAAAATGGCCTAAAAAAATAAAGAATATTGAAATGAAGACCATCTTCTCCCAATCCAGACCCTCATTTATAGAAAAGGTTAGAGACAATTTCAAATACTAATAAAATACTACACCAAACACATTGTATGCACAATATATTGTCAAAATATTTTACTCTTTTTAACAGTAAATCAATCACAATATCTCTGCTCTGTAGAAATGTTCAACGTGTGTGTAGGCCTAAGCTCTGAAAAAAATCACAAAATTTGGCAAGAATATTTCTTTTTTTATTTGTTGAATCACAATCAAAGTAACTAAACCGAAAATAACCCGTTTGAAAACGGTCTATAAATTGTAAAGGAAATGTAATATTAACCAATACCCAGTTAGTATAAAACAAATACATTAAAAGCATTCCTGATCTTGAGTTCTTCATTGCAGAAACCATTGATTCGTGTATACTATTTAATAAAGAAGTTATTTAAAAACGATATTTATATTGTCACAACAAAAAGGGTATATTTCTATAGATTGCGATTTCGGCCCTCTGTAAATCAAATTGTTAATTATGGTAGATTTTGGTCTCGATAAAAAGAGATACCATACTTTGCCAAAATATGGGTCACCGAGCATTTTTTAAAACTTTTATTTAGTTTGTGAAAAAATATCAGATTATGTAAGGGTTAAACATGGAAAGGGCACTTTTTATGCCAAATGATAAAAAAAACTGAACGTTAGAGTTTTGAATCAAATATACTGACCGACATTAGAAACGCAACACCATTTTTCTAAATTTACTTCAACAATAGTAAATTTACACCCGTCGTATATGTATCTGGTTAGAAAAATCAATCATTGACTAACCTGAGCAAGCCATGTTATTACGGGGGGGGGGGGGGGATTGCGGGTAGCTGAATGAATTTTAAACCGGTTTTTCTTATCTAAAAGATGTGTTACATTAATTGCCTTCCTTTAACAAATTGAACTTTTTTGAATTTCTCAATTCCGCGACTCAGTGATGAAATTCGCAATCAAGCCATCGGAATATTAGAGACAGGAATTAGTCAACGTGCTGTTTCAAGACATTTTAATGTTATCAACTTAACAATAAGTCGTTTATGCCAACGCTACAGAATAATAGGAACAGTAAAAGATCGTCCGAGACACGGCCAACCGTAAGTAACAACGCCGCACACGTGGTCAACAAAATGACAGATCAGACTACGCCATTTGCGGAATCGATTCACGACGGCGACGTCATCCGCAAACCAAATTATTGGAAGCCATGGCAGAGCAATTAATGCTAAAACAGTGTCCCGTATACTGAAACGTTGTCAAATTCACTGTAAAAGACCCTATAAAAGACTGATTTTTACTCCGCGCAATAGACAAAATCGACAACAATGAGCCAGGCAACAACTGAAGCAGTAGTAAAACGAGAATCTACAGAAGAGAAAATGAACGCTACGCAGATAACTGTACTTGAATGAGACAGATTTGGTGGCGGAGGTGTAATGGTAGGGGCCACTATTAACACCAATTTTCGGATACGATTGGTTATTGTCAATGGAGCATCAACAGCTAGACGCTATACCTTGATGAAATTTTGCAGCGTGTTGTCGTTTTAGAGCTACGACGTCATGGACAGTTCAATGAATTGACATTCCAACATGACAATGCACGTGCGCACATCCTTAGATTGACTCAATACTTTATGAATTAAAATGAGTAGATGTGCTTTAATGGCCTGCTCTTTCTCCAGACTCAAATCCCATTGTACACATGTGGGATGAGTTGGGAAGACGCGTCCGTTCTCTCCCGAATCCGCCGAATACCCCGGATGAACTTGGTGTCGCATTACAACAGGAATGGCAAAACATCCCCCACAGAACGGTCTTAAGCCTTTGTCAATCAATACGATCACGATTAGAAGCTGTCCTACGGAACAACGGTGGCCATACCCGATACTGAAGATCGAAAAACAGACTGTAAGTGTGTACAACAGTACTTCAACATGAAAAATTCCGTCATTGGTTTCTCGATTGACAGTCAATTTTGTCTGTAACGTTGAAAGATTGATTAAATGTTCGTATGAACCATGAATTTGTGTAAAATACAATTTTCTTATTTTAATTACGTCCAATTTATTTAGGTGTTGCTTTTCCAAAGTCCATCAATATACATGCATATGATACGATAGCTTTTGTAAGCGCTATCCGGAAAAAGGGAATATTCGTACTTGTTTTTTTTTTTTTTCCTCACAAAATAGTTAATTTCATTGTAAATTCCTTTATAAAAACTAATTTTCTGAGTTATCTGATTCTCCATGATAAAACAAGGGTTGAAAATTATCTTATAAAAAACATTTTCATTTCATATGAAAATAGATGTAACCATAAAATAAACTCATTATTTTTTTTCGTTTAAAAATTCACGAAATTCTGCACATGGCACACAGACTTGTCTTGTATTATCGATCGGTCGCAGTGATGACATATATTATTAATATAATAAGTAATCATATATGAAACTACAGGTGCATTCGGTATATCGGGAAACATTATCGTGAAAGAATAACTTACGGTGGTCAAGCATTGCGATCGGATCGTGAAAGATCTGGTATCAGATTGTAAATGCAATTAAGTTAGTGTAATTCTACTTCAAAATCTGTGAACAAATCTGCTGTATTTTTATAAGGTGGAACAAATCAGAAAAAAGAAGTGTAACGTGTAACCGGGTGGGGACGTTTCATTATTTTTATCCTCGGGTTCGTACCAGTTTCCTGGGATTTGAAGAGCAATTCAAAAATTCTAAAGTCAATAAAAAGTTTACGCTATCACTACCAAATATAAAACGAATTTCAACAACTATTAACTTAACCCGAACCTGGTAAATTGAAACAGTTTAACAAAACCCTTTCAGTCTGATATTAGTTTTAAACCAAATGTTCGGAACTAGGCTGAAACCTAAATGTATGAAACTGGCTGAAACCTAAATGTCTGAAACTGGCTGAAACCTAAATGTATGAAACTGGGCTGAAACCTAAAAGGTATGAAACTGGGCTGAACATAAATGTATATGGAACCGGGCTGAAACCTATTAAAACGAATGTATGGAAACTATTTCAAGTGGTGTAAACTTTCGGCGTATGAAACTTTATTTAAATATATGTATATAACTGTTGGAATAGCAGGGTAGCACTAAGGTATAGTTTGTCAGCAAACACTCACTGCAATAGTGAGAGATGTGAGACGCAAAACCTTAGCACCAGCCCTATTTGACAATCGGTACCGAACCAACAGTCTCAGCCTTTCTATATTCTGTCCGCAGGTTCCAAGCACTTCACTTAAACAACTTCCTTTCCAACCTTTCCGATTTTCACTGTCTGCTGTCTTCGGTAAAAATAACAACTTGAACTGAATAGCTACCCACTATTTATACTTCGAACACGGACCTCGAAGAGAGCACCCTAGCAACAACTGTACAGGTAAAGCATCTTATAGCAACCAAGGATAAAGGGATGATTTCGATACTGTTTTCAACGATAAAAAGATCAAACAGGAAAATTCATAGAGAAATCGTAAAATACATAACTAGAAATATTATAACATTCTTAAACTGTAAATTTGTAACACTACCCACGCCTCCGATTTCATGCGTCCTCGCATGAGTTTACAAATTTTGTACTCACTTAATCAAAACACAATCAAAACCGTTCTCGTTAACACTGGCTGACACCATACCAAAGTCCTACTTTTAACCTCATTTTTTCCACTCATTCCGCAGAATACCTCTCCCAGCAACTGTTTGTACACCGAGGGTTATACCATGATAACCAACTAATGGCTTTCCTACAACAATCCGTCTGATAGCGGCGGACCTAGGGGTACCTTAGCCTACGTACAGTTCTGGGGTCCCTGTTAGCCTCTTACGACAAGCATGTTCTATCTGTTTTGTAAGTTAAGTTTCTATTTTCCAAATATCCTACTTTAATTCACATTTGTACATACAAGCAACTGAGTACTGAACTTAAATCAAATTTTGACCAAATAACCATTTCAAATATTCTATTTTGAATACCACTTGAAAAGTTGTGTTACCATAAACCGGTTTAAAACAATTTTGCCTCACAACAGGCCACTTACGGACCCCTCAATAAGAGTTGTTGTAAAGGTTTTTTTAACGTGCACAAGGCGTGGTACTCCCTGAACACGGGACCTCGGATTTAACGTCCCCATCCGACGGACGGAGAGATATAGACAAAATAATCTACAGAAATGCTCGACAAATCCCACCGCTAAGCCACCATTTGTAACGTGTAACCGGGTGGGGACGTTTTATTATTTTTATCCTCGGGTTCGTACCAGTTTCCTGGGATTTGAAGAGCAATTCAAAAATTCTAAAGTCAATAAAAAGTTTACGCTATCACTACCAAATATAAAACGAATTTCAACAACTATTAACTTAACCCGAACCTGGTAAATTGAAACAGTTTAACAAAACCCTTTCAGTCTGATATTAGTTTTAAACCAAATGTTCGGAACTAGGCTGAAACCTAAATGTATGAAACTGGCTGAAACCTAAATGTCTGAAACTGGCTGAAACCTAAATGTATGAAACTGGGCTGAAACCTAAAAGGTATGAAACTGGGCTGAACATAAATGTATATGGAACCGGGCTGAAACCTATTAAAACGAATGTATGGAAACTATTTCAAGTGGTGTAAACTTTCGGCGTATGAAACTTTATTTAAATATATGTATAAAACTGTTGGAATAGCAGGGTAGCACTAAGGTATAGTTTGTCAGCAAACACTCACTGCAATAGTGAGAGATGTGAGACGCAAAACCTTAGCACCAGCCCTATTTGACAATCGGTACCGAACCAACAGTCTCAGCCTTTCTATATTCTGTCCGCAGGTTCCAAGCACTTCACTTAAACTAAACCTTCTGCCTGCTGTAAACTACTTCCTTTCCAACCTTTCCGATTTTCACTGTCTGCT
Source organism: Mytilus californianus (assembly GCF_021869535.1). NCBI lineage: Eukaryota > Metazoa > Mollusca > Bivalvia > Mytilida > Mytilidae > Mytilus > Mytilus californianus. The sequence continues at coordinate 75,154 of NW_026262717.1, read as the reverse complement.
GTCTTCGGTACAAATAACAACTTGAACTGAATAGCTACCCACTATTTATACTTCGAACACGGACCTCGAAGAGAGCACCCTAGCAACAACTGTACAGGTAAAGCATCTTATAGCAACCAAGGATAAAGGGATGATTTCGATACTGTTTTCAACGATAAAAAGATCAAACAGGAAAATTCATAGAGAAATCGTAAAATACATAACTAGAAATATTATAACATTCTTAAACTGTAAATTTGTAACAGAAGTATGTCTGTCAAAATGATATAACTTCCTAAATAATACTGTGTACTACTTTAAATAAAAAAAACAGTACTTTTTAAGAAAACACAAAAGGCGACACACAACCCTATTTGAATCATTAAGAATAAAATCACGTCTGTATCTATGTTGGTCACATTCCAAACTACCATGATATATATTTGAAACCTTATCTTTAGTGTGTCATATAGTCCAGTAAATATAAAAGTATGTTATTACTTGAATAAGTTCATATTTTTTTTTTAAAGAATAATTTGGCTGATTATTAATCAAAATTGATCGTGAAAGATCAGACAACACATTTTTTAATCGTTAAAGACAAGGCGTGACCAGACTACATGATCATCAGAAAACAACATTTCTTTAACCAATTGGTATACATGTAATTGGTTGAAACAAAAAACAGAAAAAAAGTGTGGTACACCTGAGATAAATAATATAAACGAGACTATATTTCAGAACTGGGATATTGAGGACACACACGTGGGCCTCTATCTAATTTGGGGTTCTATGACTAAATGAAGGAATACACAGACGTGCCGCTGGAATGGGTCCCCTTTTTATATTTAAATTATATTAATGGCATACACTGAATTTCACTGAGGTCAAATATCAATGGGTCGGTAATTTTCATCCTCCGAATTATAATAGATGTTTGTTTAAATGCTGTTTTGTCGTTTTTATTCAAGTTAAGATATCAAAACTTGTACTTGGATGGAGAGAGTTAGTTGTCTCATTGGCACTCATACTACATCTTCTTATTTATATTGTATAAGATGTGATTACTGAGAAAACTATGAATGGGTCATGATTTTGCCATCGGAAACATATTAAGTGTCGTGATTTTATTTCAAGGTTTTAATTTATTTTATTTTATTTTTTTCCCAGCTGCACTACTGTACCCAAAATCCCATGTTTAGATCGACCCAACTCATCGTGATTCCGAAATAACCTTCATTAAATGAGAGTAGCTTTAAAGATTTTGAAGCAAACTATTCCAATCCTAATATTATTTTACCTTCCATGTCAGGAATTTACCTTCACGTACTGTTGCACCCAAATTAAACACAAAATGAAAATAAAGAATTGAATTTGACCTTTTAAAAAAATCTATGATTTAACCCCCAAAATATTGAGAATTAAAGTTTTTGATGCAAAAAGACCCCCCCCCCCCCCCCCCCCGCGCCGAAATTATAATGGTCGCCTAATAAAATAATCGGGTTTGACATCAAATTAACATATGGTGTCATGAAATGTAAGCTGTTGAGTGCCAGCCGGTTTTTCAGGTTTTTTTTTATCCACCATGCGGCATAATAAGAACAATGAGTTTCTACAAATTCATTTGAACTATAAAGTTCCAAGGACTTTGAAGGATTTTTGTTACTTTAAAGTTTTCAGTGCGAAAAAAATATCGTTCAGTTCGATTTCGCAAGATCGTATAAAAAAAACGTTGCGCGACCAGTTATTATTCATTTGATTTCAAAGCCTGGAAAAATGACGGAGTGGATTGACTTTAATGAAACAATCATCTATGATTGTAGTTCGGTAAGGGTTTTTTTTTTCAATATCTAAGTACATAGACCAAGTTGATGTTGGAGGCTTTCAGGCTTAGCTATTGTCGCTATTGCAGTCGTCTTTTCGTCCGTCGTCATCCGTTACCTTAAAAATATAATCGATGCAGGCGAAACTTATCATACTTATGACACAAACTATGTAAGTCATTGTTCCACTACTAAATTGTCTATTCTACTTACTAGTATACTTGGTACAATCAAAAACCTGATAATAAATTGTTCAAATAAGGCCTTTGAAAATAATGGAATTAACTGCTTTTGGAGTGTCAAAAACTCGTTGGAAGTACTTGATAAATTGCATGCATATATTGGTGATTTTGAATCTGTTCAAAGTTTTGATTTTTCTACCCTATATACCACTTTGCCTCATATTCTTATTAAGAAAAAAATCACACACCTAAATAAATGGGCATTTAAAAAGTCGGAATGCGAATACATATGTTCAAACTCTTTTAGGTCATTTTTTAGTAGCAACAAACAAAAGAGCTATGTCAATTGGACATGCTTTGATACTATATCTGCCCTTGAATTTTTACTTGATAACATTTTTGTTCGCTTTGGAGATTCCGTATATCGTCAAGTTATCGGAATTCCAATGGGGACTAACTGTGCACCACTTATTGCGGACCTGTTTTTGTATTGTTATGAGTTACAATTTATGACTAAAATCAGCAAAAACCCATCGAAACAACATCTGATATAAAAATTTAACAATCCTTTTAGATATTTGGATGATATATTGGCTCTCAATAATGACGACTTTAGCATGTATACTAAAGAAATTTATCCTGTTGAACTTACTTTAAATAAAGCTAATACTAACAATGACCACTGTCCTTTCCTCGATCTTGATATCTATATCATTAACGGGAAGCTTAATACAAAAATTTATGATAAAAGAGATGATTTTTCATTTCCTATCGTTAATTATCCATTTTTAGATGGTGACGTTCCCTTGTCACCATCTTATGGTGTTTATATATCTCAACTTGTACGATTCGCTCGTGTATGTAACAACGTATTAGATTTTAGCGAGAGAAATTTATGTATTACTGAAAAATTATTACACCAGGGTTTTCGATATCATAAACTAGTCAAAACATTTACTAAATTTTATCATCGGTATAAGGACATCATTCGTAAATATAACTCAACATGCAGACATCTTATACGTTCGGGTATTTCACATCCAATCTTTTATGGTAATATTCTTTAAAAAGCACAAAAATGTCAGTATTCACCTCAAAAGCTAACAAAACCTTTAAACAGACTTATTAAGAAGGGATATAGTTACGATACTGTTGTCAGGTCATTAAAGATTGCATATTTTGGCTTTAATATTGATTCACTTATAGGGTCTTTGCATCGGAATTAAACATATTTATTCTAAAACCAGTTGTTGGCATGACACGGGTTATGTTCTTCTCATATATTTTATGATGGTATAATACTAAACCCCTAACAGGAGGTATTGTGCCTGATATTCATATGATGAAGACATGATCTTTCAATCAGTTTAATTGAGGTCTGGAGCTGGCATGTCAGTAACTGCTAGTGGTCTGTTGTTATTTATGTATTATTGTCATTTTGTTTATTTTCTTTTGTTTCCTATTCTGACATCGGACTCGGACTTCTCTTAAACTGAGTTTTACTGTGCGTACTGTTGTACGTTTGTTTTTTCTACATTGGCTAGAGGTATACGGGGAGGGTTGAGATCTCAAAAAACATGTTTAACCCCGCCGAATTTTTGCGCCTGTCCCAAGTCAGTAGCCTCTGGCCTTTGTTAGTCTTGTATCATTTTTAATTTTAGTTTCTTGTGTATAATTTGGAGTTTAGTATGACGTCCATTATCACTGAACTAGTATACATATTTGTTTAGGGGCCAGCTGAAGGACGCGGGTGCGGGAGTTTCTCGCTGCATTGAAGACCCATTGGTGGCCTTCGGCTGTTGTCTGCTCTATGGTCGGGTTGTTGTCTCTTTGACACATTCCCTATTTCCATTCTCAATTTTATATACTTAGATTTCGTCGACCAACTTAAATGTCGCCCCCGTCGTAAATAAAAAAAAGATAAACGGTGAATCTATGTCCGTAAACGGAAAATACTAGTTCATTATTTCCTAGCAATGCGCAATTTACAATCCATGTCTAAATTCTAGGATTTTTTTAGTAAACGGACATGATAGTAAATTGCCCTCTGCTAGGAAGCAATGAACTTAAATTTTCAATATAAGACATGCATATTAAATTGCACATTGCTAGAACACAATGAAATATCCGTACCAATGTTATATCGTAATACAAAAAGACCGGATATACGAAAAAAGTTCAAAAAGCATTGCATAACAAATATACCCGCGAAACGTATATATATTTATAAAGGTGCATATCACGTATGTTTACATCATTTTTGTTTTCTGACATGAAGAATTCTCATAAAGCTTATCTGGTGCATCTATCTCCTCTACAAAGTTATATTCGTATTAAGCAGTTTGCGCCCAAAAAAAAAAAAAAAACACCTATAAAGTTACTATCTTACTTAACTCCGAGGTTGTATCAACTATGGAATATGTATAGATGACCTGCTCGTTATTGCCTTATTGAAAAATATCACTGAAAAGTATGTTAGTGTGGTCGACACGTTGCTAAATGCCGTATACCATATATGACAGAAACACAACATGAAATTTCATTGAAATGTAACTATAACCATTCTTTTAAGAGCAAAGAAAAGTATGCAGTTAAATGGTTACAAAATGTTGATTGTTGCTTTTCAAATGTTCCTAAACCGCATTTTTCTTCACCAGCAGACTGTACTATAGCTATAATATAGAGATTACTAAGTGTACGCACACTCGGCGGAGCCGGAAAGGATATTTAAACCCAAGATAAATTCCACTTCATATATATCAGTTCACACTGTTTTTCCCTATATTGGTACATAGAAAGACAATGAGCGGGGACATTTAAGTTGAAATTGTAAAAAAAAATATTTATTTCGTTTCATTTCGTTTCGTTTTGCTGTATTTCGTTTCGTTTTGCGCTGTTTCGTTTCGTTTCGTTTCGTTTTGTTCCGTTCCGTTTATATTTCGTTTCGCACTTTACAGGTACCCCTAATAATTATTGACTATAGTTTGTTAATTCTTTCTTTACAATTTTATTTGGTAACACTTCACATAGCACAAAATTATCTAGCTTGGTACACTTATCAAATCATTTTGATGATTTATTCTTTACAAATTCAGTTGGTAACGCTTCACGTACCACAACATTAGCTTATTTTGTATTCTCATCTAATAATTATTTGATTGTCCTTTATATATCTTATAAATTTCTTGATAGACGGGACACATTGATCAAATTATTCAGCTTAGATATTTAAATTACTAACTTTGAGATAAAACAAATTCTCAATTTTATTTTGATAAGATACTACTAAATACTATCTATTTTTATAAATTAAGAACACCGCGTATCGCATATTGCTATTTCAGTTGAATTTAAAGCAAATATGTAGTTGCTATTTAAAAATTATATACAAGCTTAAAACCATTCTCATACGCGTGTTTTAATCTGTGAGGTCGTGTGGTTTGAAAAGTAATGTTATGTTGGTTACATAAATGCCGCATGTGACCTTCCGCAAATCGACCATGGTGATAACCTCATGCAGTTGTCCATGATAACCGTGTCTCCGAGCTGTAAAGTATTTCAATGAATAACAACAACTTGGAATGCATCACAACAAAATGTGCATTGTTACTACGCAAAAAAAAACCCAAATTAAACAGGCCACAGAACAGTCAATGCTCTTTTGAGACTATGTGTAATACTTTCCGACACAATTTTATGATTTTGTCAAACACTTTCCGGACATGCAAATTATTGATTTCTGCCCTTCAAACAGCAAATGCCTATTGGAGTCACTACATAATTTCCTTTAATGGCAAATCAAGAAGAAAACAGCTACAAAACAAATGCTTCCTGCAAATACCGACGTGTCCAATATTACAATAAACCTCTCCGTGTCCTTTTCGACAGTGCAGTGCAAACTGGACAAATTGCCTACCTACGGAATGTGAGAGGGAAGACATTTATGACAGGAGGCAAACTCTGACAATCTGAAACCAAGGATTCTGTCTCGAGCTGCTGAGCATTCATGTAACAGTTTAAAAAGATAAATAAAGTTGCCGCGTTTATCATTGAGTTATACCAAGAGGTTATGTTGGATCTGATATAACCTCCTTGGTTATACGGAATTGATAAATTATAACAAAAATATTATTCATATATTAAGTATTCGTTAAATAATCATGCTTGTCGTGGTTATAGAGTCCTTGAAAAGCTTAAATTAATTTTCAATTTATTATTTTAAACTTAACAATTTTGTATTGTTTGTGTGTCAACTATCAAGTGTTTTAATGATTACATGTTTGTATGTTGTTATTTTCCCTAAAGGGCAATCAAGAGATAACTGGATAGTTATACTATATAAGATAATGTTGAGGTACATGAAGCGTTACCAAATAAAATTGTAGTAACAATAGTAAATTATTAGTCCAGTGATTGTGTTTGTAGAGAAATATGTAGACTACTAGTAAGACTTGTCACACTAACTCTAAAACGACTGTAAAATAATTACAGCTAATAGTCATTCCGTATGCCTTTAGCTCTGCTCGTTACAAAG
>NW_026262717.1:0-68535 GCF_021869535.1 Mytilus californianus | reverse complement strand
GTGGAGTTAAGGTAGCAATACACAGTTAGGAAAAAAACTTAAAATTGACACTCATAATTTTTAAACACCCTCTTTCCCTTCCTTTCTAACAAATAAGGCTTAATATTTGTGTTATGCATGTGTATATTTATAGAAAGAAAATCTTCCATAGATTTGATTTCTAATGGTTATAATGGTGAAATATAATCTCTTTTGGGTGTAACCATGGCAACAATCTGCATTTCTTTGATATTGCAAAAAAAGGGGGTGAACATGTCACAAAAGTCTCCAAAATTTGGTCCAAAGGAAAATTTCAATCAATTACAGTGATACCTTTCCTGAATCCATAGACATATATCTATCAAGAAGTCCAAAAAAAATCATATGCATTTCTGCTCGTTTTTCCATAAAATTGAATTGAAAAGATCGAGCGCAAAATCTTTGTTGATAAACACTACAAAAATTTATGGACCTATGGGCGGTACGGATAGGAAAATACGGACTGTCAAACAGAAAATGGCCTATAAAACATGCTAAAAACAATCTAAATGTTCATATAAACCCACTAAGAAGGCTATATTATTCTTCAATTATCTAAAAATCAATTTTATTGTACAAAAACTTTCATATTTAAAAAATTCACCATGGCCATAATGCGAAACTAAACTTCTAACTGTGTATTGCTACCTTAAGGATAAACATTTTTTTTTCCAATTCCATTTTAAATGGATTTCTGTGTTCTGCTAGCTTAAACGAGCAAATTGGCCTGCTAGTTTTGAAAATTGGTTCAGAAATAAATATTTTATGAAGGTTAGCAGTTGACACTGAAATGCAACAAAAAAGTGATTTGGTGAAACATGCCATGTCAAAGTGTATATTCTCCTTTTTTAGTCAAATTTCTAAAACTATACCTTCTGTGCTTGTCTTTTCTTGTTTAAAAACTTAAATTAATCTTAACAGTAGACAAATTTTACAAGTTAAAGCTATTTTAAGGCTTTAGAATGTCAATTTTGTTGTGTATTAGCATACCAAAGCCTTGGTTAAAATTTAGCAAATACTGAATTAATTTATAACAGCAGGAACAAATTTAGACTTAATTCATGCTAAATTGTGACTTTATACTTGCTAAAATAATAAATTTGATTTAGTCGCATGAAAAAATATAAAGCGTTCCCTTCCGAGGCTTCTACATAATGCGCATTGTTTCTTTTCCAAGGGATATCCAATAAAGTATCAATTTATGACCGAACCAAGTCTTTGTGTCAAAATGTCTATATTGGTTGCTAAGGACAATAAACAACAAAACTAACATATATTGTCATACTAAAAGATGTTTCTCCCTAAGAATTGTATCTATAATCTAAATATCAATAGATTTGTGGTATGATTTGTCTAAAAATAAGCAATTCTGTGCTTTGTCAAATACCATAAGGATAAACATTTTTTTTTCCAATTCCATTTTAAATGGATTTCTGTGTTCTGCTAGCTTAAACGAGCAAATTGGCCTGCTAGTTTTGAAAATTGGTTCAGAAATAAATATTTTATGAAGGTTAGCAGTTGACACTGAAATGCAACAAAAAAGTGATTTGGTGAAACATGCCATGTCAAAGTGTATATTCTCCTTTTTTAGTCAAATTTCTAAAACTATACCTTCTGTGCTTGTCTTTTCTTGTTTAAAAACTTAAATTAATCTTAACAGTAGACAAATTTTACAAGTTAAAGCTATTTTAAGGCTTTAGAATGTCAATTTTGTTGTGTATTAGCATACCAAAGCCTTGGTTAAAATTTAGCAAATACTGAATTAATTTATAACAGCAGGAACAAATTTAGACTTAATTCATGCTAAATTGTGACTTTATACTTGCTAAAATAATAAATTTGATTTAGTCGCATGAAAAAATATAAAGCGTTCCCTTCCGAGGCTTCTACATAATGCGCATTGTTTCTTTTCCAAGGGATATCCAATAAAGTATCAATTTATGACCGAACCAAGTCTTTGTGTCAAAATGTCTATATTGGTTGCTAAAGACAATAAACAACAAAACTAACATATATTGTCATACTAAAAGATGTTTCTCCCTTAGAATTGTATCTATAATCTAAATATCAATAGATTTGTGGTATGATTTGTCTAAAAATAAGCAATTCTGTGCTTTGTCAAATGCCATAAGGTAGCAATACACAGTTAGGAAAAAAACTTAAAATTGACACTCATAATTTTTAAACACCCTCTTTCCCTTCCTTTCTAACAAATAAGGCTTAATATTTGTGTTATGGATGTGTATATTTATAGAAAGAAAATCTTCCATAGATTTGATTTCTAATGGTTATAATGGTGAAATATAATCTCTTTTGGGTGTAACCATGGCAACAATCTGCATTTCTTTGATATTGCAAAAAAAGGGGGTGAACATGTCACAAAAGTCTCCAAAATTTGGTCCAAAGGAAAATTTCAATCAATTACAGTGATACCTTTCCTGAATCCATAGACATATATCTATCAAGAAGTCCAAAAAAAATCATATGCATTTCTGCTCGTTTTTCCATAAAATTGAATTGAAAAGATCGAGCGCAAAATCTTTGTTGATAAACACTACAAAAATTTATGGACCTATGGGCGGTACGGATAGGAAAATACGGACTGTCAAACAGAAAATGGCCTATAAAACATGCTAAAAACAATCTAAATGTTCATATAAACCCACTAAGAAGGCTATATTATTCTTCAATTATCTAAAAATCAATTTTATTGTACAAAAACTTTCATATTTAAAAAATTCACCATGGCCATAATGCGAAACTAAACTTCTAACTGTGTATTGCTACCTTAAGGATAAACATTTTTTTTTCCAATTCCATTTTAAATGGATTTCTGTGTTCTGCTAGCTTAAACGAGCAAATTGGCCTGCTAGTTTTGAAAATTGGTTCAGAAATAAATATTTTATGAAGGTTAGCAGTTGACACTGAAATGCAACAAAAAAGTGATTTGGTGAAACATGCCATGTCAAAGTGTATATTCTCCTTTTTTAGTCAAATTTCTAAAACTATACCTTCTGTGCTTGTCTTTTCTTGTTTAAAAACTTAAATTAATCTTAACAGTAGACAAATTTTACAAGTTAAAGCTATTTTAAGGCTTTAGAATGTCAATTTTGTTGTGTATTAGCATACCAAAGCCTTGGTTAAAATTTAGCAAATACTGAATTAATTTATAACAGCAGGAACAAATTTAGACTTAATTCATGCTAAATTGTGACTTTATACTTGCTAAAATAATAAATTTGATTTAGTCGCATGAAAAAATATAAAGCGTTCCCTTCCGAGGCTTCTACATAATGCGCATTGTTTCTTTTCCAAGGGATATCCAATAAAGTATCAATTTATGACCGAACCAAGTCTTTGTGTCAAAATGTCTATATTGGTTGCTAAGGACAATAAACAACAAAACTAACATATATTGTCATACTAAAAGATGTTTCTCCCTTAGAATTGTATCTATAATCTAAATATCAATAGATTTGTGGTATGATTTGTCTAAAAATAAGCAATTCTGTGCTTTGTCAAATACCATAAGGATAAACATTTTTTTTTCCAATTCCATTTTAAATGGATTTCTGTGTTCTGCTAGCTTAAACGAGCAAATTGGCCTGCTAGTTTTGAAAATTGGTTCAGAAATAAATATTTTATGAAGGTTAGCAGTTGACACTGAAATGCAACAAAAAAGTGATTTGGTGAAACATGCCATGTCAAAGTGTATATTCTCCTTTTTTAGTCAAATTTCTAAAACTATACCTTCTGTGCTTGTCTTTTCTTGTTTAAAAACTTAAATTAATCTTAACAGTAGACAAATTTTACAAGTTAAAGCTATTTTAAGGCTTTAGAATGTCAATTTTGTTGTGTATTAGCATACCAAAGCCTTGGTTAAAATTTAGCAAATACTGAATTAATTTATAACAGCAGGAACAAATTTAGACTTAATTCATGCTAAATTGTGACTTTATACTTGCTAAAATAATAAATTTGATTTAGTCGCATGAAAAAATATAAAGCGTTCCCTTCCGAGGCTTCTACATAATGCGCATTGTTTCTTTTCCAAGGGATATCCAATAAAGTATCAATTTATGACCGAACCAAGTCTTTGTGTCAAAATGTCTATATTGGTTGCTAAAGACAATAAACAACAAAACTAACATATATTGTCATACTAAAAGATGTTTCTCCCTTAGAATTGTATCTATAATCTAAATATCAATAGATTTGTGGTATGATTTGTCTAAAAATAAGCAATTCTGTGCTTTGTCAAATGCCATAAGGTAGCAATACACAGTTAGGAAAAAAACTTAAAATTGACACTCATAATTTTTAAACACCCTCTTTCCCTTCCTTTCTAACAAATAAGGCTTAATATTTGTGTTATGCATGTGTATATTTATAGAAAGAAAATCTTCCATAGATTTGATTTCTAATGGTTATAATGGTGAAATATAATCTCTTTTGGGTGTAACCATGGCAACAATCTGCATTTCTTTGATATTGCAAAAAAAGGGGGTGAACATGTCACAAAAGTCTCCAAAATTTGGTCCAAAGGAAAATTTCAATCAATTACAGTGATACCTTTCCTGAATCCATAGACATATATCTATCAAGAAGTCCAAAAAAAATCATATGCATTTCTGCTCGTTTTTCCATAAAATTGAATTGAAAAGATCGAGCGCAAAATCTTTGTTGATAAACACTACAAAAATTTATGGACCTATGGGCGGTACGGATAGGAAAATACGGACTGTCAAACAGAAAATGGCCTATAAAACATGCTAAAAACAATCTAAATGTTCATATAAACCCACTAAGAAGGCTATATTATTCTTCAATTATCTAAAAATCAATTTTATTGTACAAAAACTTTCATATTTAAAAAATTCACCATGGCCATAATGCGAAACTAAACTTCTAACTGTGTATTGCTACCTTAAGGATAAACATTTTTTTTTCCAATTCCATTTTAAATGGATTTCTGTGTTCTGCTAGCTTAAACGAGCAAATTGGCCTGCTAGTTTTGAAAATTGGTTCAGAAATAAATATTTTATGAAGGTTAGCAGTTGACACTGAAATGCAACAAAAAAGTGATTTGGTGAAACATGCCATGTCAAAGTGTATATTCTCCTTTTTTAGTCAAATTTCTAAAACTATACCTTCTGTGCTTGTCTTTTCTTGTTTAAAAACTTAAATTAATCTTAACAGTAGACAAATTTTACAAGTTAAAGCTATTTTAAGGCTTTAGAATGTCAATTTTGTTGTGTATTAGCATACCAAAGCCTTGGTTAAAATTTAGCAAATACTGAATTAATTTATAACAGCAGGAACAAATTTAGACTTAATTCATGCTAAATTGTGACTTTATACTTGCTAAAATAATAAATTTGATTTAGTCGCATGAAAAAATATAAAGCGTTCCCTTCCGAGGCTTCTACATAATGCGCATTGTTTCTCTTCCAAGGGATATCCAATAAAGTATCAATTTATGACCGAACCAAGTCTTTGTGTCAAAATGTCTATATTGGTTGCTAAGGACAATAAACAACAAAACTAACATATATTGTCATACTAAAAGATGTTTCTCCCTTAGAATTGTATCTATAATCTAAATATCAATAGATTTGTGGTATGATTTGTCTAAAAATAAGCAATTCTGTGCTTTGTCAAATGCCATAAGGTAGCAATACACAGTTAGGAAAAAAACTTAAAATTGACACTCATAATTTTTAAACACCCTCTTTCCCTTCCTTTCTAACAAATAAGGCTTAATATTTGTGTTATGCATGTGTATATTTATAGAAAGAAAATCTTCCATAGATTTGATTTCTAATGGTTATAATGGTGAAATATAATCTCTTTTGGGTGTAACCATGGCAACAATCTGCATTTCTTTGATACAAAATATTGCAAAAAAAGGGGGTGAACATGTCACAAAAGTCTCCAAAATTTGGTCCAAAGGAAAATTTCAATCAATTACAGTGATACCTTTCCTGAATCCAATGACATATATCTATCAAGAAGTCCAAAGAAAATCATATGCATTTCTGCTCGTTTTTCCATAAAATTGAATTGAAAAGATAGAGCGCAAAATCTTTGTTGATACACACTACAATAATTTATGGACCTATGGGCGGTACGGATAGGAAAATACGGACTGTCAAACAGAAAATGGCCTATAAAACATGCTAAAAACAATCTAAATGTTCATATAAACCCACTAAGAAGGCTATATTATTCTTCAATTATCTAAAAATCAATTTTATTGTACAAAAACTTTCATATTTAAAAAATTCACCATGGCCATAATGCGAAACTAAACTTCTAACTGTGTATTGCTACCTTAAGGATAAACATTTTTTTTTCCAATTCCATTTTAAATGGATTTCTGTGTTCTGCTAGCTTAAACGAGCAAATTGGCCTGCTAGTTTTGAAAATTGGTTCAGAAATAAATATTTTATGAAGGTTAGCAGTTGACACTGAAATGCAACAAAAAAGTGATTTGGTGAAACATGCCATGTCAAAGTGTATATTCTCCTTTTTTAGTCAAATTTCTAAAACTATACCTTCTGTGCTTGTCTTTTCTTGTTTAAAAACTTAAATTAATCTTAACAGTAGACAAATTTTACAAGTTAAAGCTATTTTAAGGCTTTAGAATGTCAATTTTGTTGTGTATTAGCATACCAAAGCCTTGGTTAAAATTTAGCAAATACTGAATTAATTTATAACAGCAGGAACAAATTTAGACTTAATTCATGCTAAATTGTGACTTTATACTTGCTAAAATAATAAATTTGATTTAGTCGCATGAAAAAATATAAAGCGTTCCCTTCCGAGGCTTCTACATAATGCGCATTGTTTCTTTTCCAAGGGATATCCAATAAAGTATCAATTTATGACCGAACCAAGTCTTTGTGTCAAAATGTCTATATTGGTTGCTAAGGACAATAAACAACAAAACTAACATATATTGTCATACTAAAAGATGTTTCTCCCTTAGAATTGTATCTATAATCTAAATATCAATAGATTTGTGGTATGATTTGTCTAAAAATAAGCAATTCTGTGCTTTGTCAAATGCCATAAGGATAAACATTTTTTTTTCCAATTCCATTTTAAATGGATTTCTGTGTTCTGCTAGCTTAAACGAGCAAATTGGCCTGCTAGTTTTGAAAATTGGTTCAGAAATAAATATTTTATGAAGGTTAGCAGTTGACACTGAAATGCAACAAAAAAGTGATTTGGTGAAACATGCCATGTCAAAGTGTATATTCTCCTTTTTTAGTCAAATTTCTAAAACTATACCTTCTGTGCTTGTCTTTTCTTGTTTAAAAACTTAAATTAATCTTAACAGTAGACAAATTTTACAAGTTAAAGCTATTTTAAGGCTTTAGAATGTCAATTTTGTTGTGTATTAGCATACCAAAGCCTTGGTTAAAATTTAGCAAATACTGAATTAATTTATAACAGCAGGAACAAATTTAGACTTAATTCATGCTAAATTGTGACTTTATACTTGCTAAAATAATAAATTTGATTTAGTCGCATGAAAAAATATAAAGCGTTCCCTTCCGAGGCTTCTACATAATGCGCATTGTTTCTTTTCCAAGGGATATCCAATAAAGTATCAATTTATGACCGAACCAAGTCTTTGTGTCAAAATGTCTATATTGGTTGCTAAGGACAATAAACAACAAAACTAACATATATTGTCATACTAAAAGATGTTTCTCCCTTAGAATTGTATCTATAATCTAAATATCAATAGATTTGTGGTATGATTTGTCTAAAAATAAGCAATTCTGTGCTTTGTCAAATGCCATAAGGTAGCAATACACAGTTAGGAAAAAAACTTAAAATTGACACTCATAATTTTTAAACACCCTCTTTCCCTTCCTTTCTAACAAATAAGGCTTAATATTTGTGTTATGCATGTGTATATTTATAGAAAGAAAATCTTCCATAGATTTGATTTCTAATGGTTATAATGGTGAAATATAATCTCTTTTGGGTGTAACCATGGCAACAATCTGCATTTCTTTGATATTGCAAAAAAAGGGGGTGAACATGTCACAAAAGTCTCCAAAATTTGGTCCAAAGGAAAATTTCAATCAATTACAGTGATACCTTTCCTGAATCCATAGACATATATCTATCAAGAAGTCCAAAAAAAATCATATGCATTTCTGCTCGTTTTTCCATAAAATTGAATTGAAAAGATCGAGCGCAAAATCTTTGTTGATAAACACTACAAAAATTTATGGACCTATGGGCGGTACGGATAGGAAAATACGGACTGTCAAACAGAAAATGGCCTATAAAACATGCTAAAAACAATCTAAATGTTCATATAAACCCACTAAGAAGGCTATATTATTCTTCAATTATCTAAAAATCAATTTTATTGTACAAAAACTTTCATATTTAAAAAATTCACCATGGCCATAATGCGAAACTAAACTTCTAACTGTGTATTGCTACCTTAAGGATAAACATTTTTTTTTCCAATTCCATTTTAAATGGATTTCTGTGTTCTGCTAGCTTAAACGAGCAAATTGGCCTGCTAGTTTTGAAAATTGGTTCAGAAATAAATATTTTATGAAGGTTAGCAGTTGACACTGAAATGCAACAAAAAAGTGATTTGGTGAAACATGCCATGTCAAAGTGTATATTCTCCTTTTTTAGTCAAATTTCTAAAACTATACCTTCTGTGCTTGTCTTTTCTTGTTTAAAAACTTAAATTAATCTTAACAGTAGACAAATTTTACAAGTTAAAGCTATTTTAAGGCTTTAGAATGTCAATTTTGTTGTGTATTAGCATACCAAAGCCTTGGTTAAAATTTAGCAAATACTGAATTAATTTATAACAGCAGGAACAAATTTAGACTTAATTCATGCTAAATTGTGACTTTATACTTGCTAAAATAATAAATTTGATTTAGTCGCATGAAAAAATATAAAGCGTTCCCTTCCGAGGCTTCTACATAATGCGCATTGTTTCTTTTCCAAGGGATATCCAATAAAGTATCAATTTATGACCGAACCAAGTCTTTGTGTCAAAATGTCTATATTGGTTGCTAAGGACAATAAACAACAAAACTAACATATATTGTCATACTAAAAGATGTTTCTCCCTTAGAATTGTATCTATAATCTAAATATCAATAGATTTGTGGTATGATTTGTCTAAAAATAAG
The DNA here is from genome assembly GCF_021869535.1 of Mytilus californianus. NCBI lineage: Eukaryota > Metazoa > Mollusca > Bivalvia > Mytilida > Mytilidae > Mytilus > Mytilus californianus. The sequence goes on along the minus strand of NW_026262717.1, from coordinate 59,329 downwards.
CAATTCTGTGCTTTGTCAAATGCCATAAGGTAGCAATACACAGTTAGGAAAAAAACTTAAAATTGACACTCATAATTTTTAAACACCCTCTTTCCCTTCCTTTCTAACAAATAAGGCTTAATATTTGTGTTATGCATGTGTATATTTATAGAAAGAAAATCTTCCATAGATTTGATTTCTAATGGTTATAATGGTGAAATATAATCTCTTTTGGGTGTAACCATGGCAACAATCTGCATTTCTTTGATACAAAATATTGCAAAAAAAGGGGGTGAACATGTCACAAAAGTCTCCAAAATTTGGTCCAAAGGAAAATTTCAATCAATTACAGTGATACCTTTCCTGAATCCATAGACATATATCTATCAAGAAGTCCAAAGAAAATCATATGCATTTCTGCTCGTTTTTCCATAAAATTGAATTGAAAAGATAGAGCGCAAAATCTTTGTTGATACACACTACAATAATTTATGGACCTATGGGCGGTACGGATAGGAAAATACGGACTGTCAAACAGAAAATGGCCTATAAAACATGCTAAAAACAATCTAAATGTTCATATAAACCCACTAAGAAGGCTATATTATTCTTCAATTATCTAAAAATCAATTTTATTGTACAAAAACTTTCATATTTAAAAAATTCACCATGGCCATAATGCGAAACTAAACTTCTAACTGTGTATTGCTACCTTAAGGATAAACATTTTTTTTTCCAATTCCATTTTAAATGGATTTCTGTGTTCTGCTAGCTTAAACGAGCAAATTGGCCTGCTAGTTTTGAAAATTGGTTCAGAAATAAATATTTTATGAAGGTTAGCAGTTGACACTGAAATGCAACAAAAAAGTGATTTGGTGAAACATGCCATGTCAAAGTGTATATTCTCCTTTTTTAGTCAAATTTCTAAAACTATACCTTCTGTGCTTGTCTTTTCTTGTTTAAAAACTTAAATTAATCTTAACAGTAGACAAATTTTACAAGTTAAAGCTATTTTAAGGCTTTAGAATGTCAATTTTGTTGTGTATTAGCATACCAAAGCCTTGGTTAAAATTTAGCAAATACTGAATTAATTTATAACAGCAGGAACAAATTTAGACTTAATTCATGCTAAATTGTGACTTTATACTTGCTAAAATAATAAATTTGATTTAGTCGCATGAAAAAATATAAAGCGTTCCCTTCCGAGGCTTCTACATAATGCGCATTGTTTCTTTTCCAAGGGATATCCAATAAAGTATCAATTTATGACCGAACCAAGTCTTTGTGTCAAAATGTCTATATTGGTTGCTAAGGACAATAAACAACAAAACTAACATATATTGTCATACTAAAAGATGTTTCTCCCTTAGAATTGTATCTATAATCTAAATATCAATAGATTTGTGGTATGATTTGTCTAAAAATAAGCAATTCTGTGCTTTGTCAAATGCCATAAGGATAAACATTTTTTTTTCCAATTCCATTTTAAATGGATTTCTGTGTTCTGCTAGCTTAAACGAGCAAATTGGCCTGCTAGTTTTGAAAATTGGTTCAGAAATAAATATTTTATGAAGGTTAGCAGTTGACACTGAAATGCAACAAAAAAGTGATTTGGTGAAACATGCCATGTCAAAGTGTATATTCTCCTTTTTTAGTCAAATTTCTAAAACTATACCTTCTGTGCTTGTCTTTTCTTGTTTAAAAACTTAAATTAATCTTAACAGTAGACAAATTTTACAAGTTAAAGCTATTTTAAGGCTTTAGAATGTCAATTTTGTTGTGTATTAGCATACCAAAGCCTTGGTTAAAATTTAGCAAATACTGAATTAATTTATAACAGCAGGAACAAATTTAGACTTAATTCATGCTAAATTGTGACTTTATACTTGCTAAAATAATAAATTTGATTTAGTCGCATGAAAAAATATAAAGCGTTCCCTTCCGAGGCTTCTACATAATGCGCATTGTTTCTTTTCCAAGGGATATCCAATAAAGTATCAATTTATGACCGAACCAAGTCTTTGTGTCAAAATGTCTATATTGGTTGCTAAGGACAATAAACAACAAAACTAACATATATTGTCATACTAAAAGATGTTTCTCCCTTAGAATTGTATCTATAATCTAAATATCAATAGATTTGTGGTATGATTTGTCTAAAAATAAGCAATTCTGTGCTTTGTCAAATGCCATAAGGTAGCAATACACAGTTAGGAAAAAAACTTAAAATTGACACTCATAATTTTTAAACACCCTCTTTCCCTTCCTTTCTAACAAATAAGGCTTAATATTTGTGTTATGCATGTGTATATTTATAGAAAGAAAATCTTCCATAGATTTGATTTCTAATGGTTATAATGGTGAAATATAATCTCTTTTGGGTGTAACCATGGCAACAATCTGCATTTCTTTGATACAAAATATTGCAAAAAAAGGGGGTGAACATGTCACAAAAGTCTCCAAAATTTGGTCCAAAGGAAAATTTCAATCAATTACAGTGATACCTTTCCTGAATCCATAGACATATATCTATCAAGAAGTCCAAAAAAAATCATATGCATTTCTGCTCGTTTTTCCATAAAATTGAATTGAAAAGATCGAGCGCAAAATCTTTGTTGATAAACACTACAATAATTTATGGACCTATGGGCGGTACGGATAGGAAAATACGGACTGTCAAACAGAAAATGGCCTATAAAACATGCTAAAAACAATCTAAATGTTCATATAAACCCACTAAGAAGGCTATATTATTCTTCAATTATCTAAAAATCAATTTTATTGTACAAAAACTTTCATATTTAAAAAATTCACCATGGCCATAATGCGAAACTAAACTTCTAACTGTGTATTGCTACCGGATAAACATTTTTTTTTCCAATTCCATTTTAAATGGATTTCTGTGTTCTGCTAGCTTAAACGAGCAAATTGGCCTGCTAGTTTTGAAAATTGGTTCAGAAATAAATATTTTATGAAGGTTAGCAGTTGACACTGAAATGCAACAAAAAAGTGATTTGGTGAAACATGCCATGTCAAAGTGTATATTCTCCTTTTTTAGTCAAATTTCTAAAACTATACCTTCTGTGCTTGTCTTTTCTTGTTTAAAAACTTAAATTAATCTTAACAGTAGACAAATTTTACAAGTTAAAGCTATTTTAAGGCTTTAGAATGTCAATTTTGTTGTGTATTAGCATACCAAAGCCTTGGTTAAAATTTAGCAAATACTGAATTAATTTATAACAGCAGGAACAAATTTAGACTTAATTCATGCTAAATTGTGACTTTATACTTGCTAAAATAATAAATTTGATTTAGTCGCATGAAAAAATATAAAGCGTTCCCTTCCGAGGCTTCTACATAATGCGCATTGTTTCTTTTCCAAGGGATATCCAATAAAGTATCAATTTATGACCGAACCAAGTCTTTGTGTCAAAATGTCTATATTGGTTGCTAAGGACAATACACAACAAAACTAACATATATTGTCATACTAAAAGATGTTTCTCCCTTAGAATTGTATCTATAATCTAAATATCAATAGATTTGTGGTATGATTTGTCTAAAAATAAGCAATTCTGTGCTTTGTCAAATGCCATAAGGTAGCAATACACAGTTAGGAAAAAAACTTAAAATTGACACTCATAATTTTAAAACACCCTCTTTCCCTTCCTTTCTAACAAATAAGGCTTAATATTTGTGTTATGCATGTGTATATTTATAGAAAGAAAATCTTCTATAGATTTGATTTCTAATGGTTATAATGGTGAAATATAATCTCTTTTGGGTGTAACCATGGCAACAATCTGCATTTCTTTGATATTGCAAAAAAAGGGGGTGAACATGTCACAAAAGTCTCCAAAATTTGGTCCAAAGGAAAATTTCAATCAATTACAGTGATACCTTTCCTGAATCCATAGACATATATCTATCAAGAAGTCCAAAAAAAATCATATGCATTTCTGCTCGTTTTTCCATAAAATTGAATTGAAAAGATCGAGCGCAAAATCTTTGTTGATAAACACTACAATAATTTATGGACCTATGGGCGGTACGGATAGGAAAATACGGACTGTCAAACAGAAAATGGCCTATAAAACATGCTAAAAACAATCTAAATGTTCATATAAACCCACTAAGAAGGCTATATTATTCTTCAATTATCTAAAAATCAATTTTATTGTACAAAAACTTTCATATTTAAAAAATTCACCATGGCCATAATGCGAAACTAAACTTCTAACTGTGTATTGCTACCTTAAGGATAAACATTTTTTTTCCAATTCCATTTTAAATGGATTTCTGTGTTCTGCTAGCTTAAACGAGCAAATTGGCCTGCTAGTTTTGAAAATTGGTTCAGAAATAAATATTTTATGAAGGTTAGCAGTTGACACTGAAATGCAACAAAAAAGTGATTTGGTGAAACATGCCATGTCAAAGTGTATATTCTCCTTTTTTAGTCAAATTTCTAAAACTATACCTTCTGTGCTTGTCTTTTCTTGTTTAAAAACTTAAATTAATCTTAACAGTAGACAAATTTTACAAGTTAAAGCTATTTTAAGGCTTTAGAATGTCAATTTTGTTGTGTATTAGCATACCAAAGCCTTGGTTAAAATTTAGCAAATACTGAATTAATTTATAACAGCAGGAACAAATTTAGACTTAATTCATGCTAAATTGTGACTTTATACTTGCTAAAATAATAAATTTGATTTAGTCGCATGAAAAAATATAAAGCGTTCCCTTCCGAGGCTTCTACATAATGCGCATTGTTTCTTTTCCAAGGGATATCCAATAAAGTATCAATTTATGACCGAACCAAGTCTTTGTGTCAAAATGTCTATATTGGTTGCTAAGGACAATACACAACAAAACTAACATATATTGTCATACTAAAAGATGTTTCTCCCTTAGAATTGTATCTATAATCTAAATATCAATAGATTTGTGGTATGATTTGTCTAAAAATAAGCAATTCTGTGCTTTGTCAAATGCCATAAGGTAGCAATACACAGTTAGGAAAAAAACTTAAAATTGACACTCATAATTTTTAAACACCCTCTTTCCCTTCCTTTCTAACAAATAAGGCTTAATATTTGTGTTATGCATGTGTATATTTATAGAAAGAAAATCTTCCATAGATTTGATTTCTAATGGTTATAATGGTGAAATATAATCTCTTTTGGGTGTAACCATGGCAACAATCTGCATTTCTTTGATATTGCAAAAAAAGGGGGTGAACATGTCACAAAAGTCTCCAAAATTTGGTCCAAAGGAAAATTTCAATCAATTACAGTGATACCTTTCCTGAATCCATAGACATATATCTATCAAGAAGTCCAAAAAAAATCATATGCATTTCTGCTCGTTTTTCCATAAAATTGAATTGAAAAGATCGAGCGCAAAATCTTTGTTGATAAACACTACAATAATTTATGGACCTATGGGCGGTACGGATAGGAAAATACGGACTGTCAAACAGAAAATGGCCTATAAAACATGCTAAAAACAATCTAAATGTTCATATAAACCCACTAAGAAGGCTATATTATTCTTCAATTATCTAAAAATCAATTTTATTGTACAAAAACTTTCATATTTAAAAAATTCACCATGGCCATAATGCGAAACTAAACTTCTAACTGTGTATTGCTACCTTAAGGATAAACATTTTTTTTTCCAATTCCATTTTAAATGGATTTCTGTGTTCTGCTAGCTTAAACGAGCAAATTGGCCTGCTAGTTTTGAAAATTGGTTCAGAAATAAATATTTTATGAAGGTTAGCAGTTGACACTGAAATGCAACAAAAAAGTGATTTGGTGAAACATGCCATGTCAAAGTGTATATTCTCCTTTTTTAGTCAAATTTCTAAAACTATACCTTCTGTGCTTGTCTTTTCTTGTTTAAAAACTTAAATTAATCTTAACAGTAGACAAATTTTACAAGTTAAAGCTATTTTAAGGCTTTAGAATGTCAATTTTGTTGTGTATTAGCATACCAAAGCCTTGGTTAAAATTTAGCAAATACTGAATTAATTTATAACAGCAGGAACAAATTTAGACTTAATTCATGCTAAATTGTGACTTTATACTTGCTAAAATAATAAATTTGATTTAGTCGCATGAAAAAATATAAAGCGTTCCCTTCCGAGGCTTCTACATAATGCGCATTGTTTCTTTTCCAAGGGATATCCAATAAAGTATCAATTTATGACCGAACCAAGTCTTTGTGTCAAAATGTCTATATTGGTTGCTAAGGACAATAAACAACAAAACTAACATATATTGTCATACTAAAAGATGTTTCTCCCTTAGAATTGTATCTATAATCTAAATATCAATAGATTTGTGGTATGATTTGTCTAAAAATAAGCAATTCTGTGCTTTGTCAAATGCCATAAGGATAAACATTTTTTTTTCCAATTCCATTTTAAATGGATTTCTGTGTTCTGCTAGCTTAAACGAGCAAATTGGCCTGCTAGTTTTGAAAATTGGTTCAGAAATAAATATTTTATGAAGGTTAGCAGTTGACACTGAAATGCAACAAAAAAGTGATTTGGTGAAACATGCCATGTCAAAGTGTATATTCTCCTTTTTTAGTCAAATTTCTAAAACTATACCTTCTGTGCTTGTCTTTTCTTGTTTAAAAACTTAAATTAATCTTAACAGTAGACAAATTTTACAAGTTAAAGCTATTTTAAGGCTTTAGAATGTCAATTTTGTTGTGTATTAGCATACCAAAGCCTTGGTTAAAATTTAGCAAATACTGAATTAATTTATAACAGCAGGAACAAATTTAGACTTAATTCATGCTAAATTGTGACTTTATACTTGCTAAAATAATAAATTTGATTTAGTCGCATGAAAAAATATAAAGCGTTCCCTTCCGAGGCTTCTACATAATGCGCATTGTTTCTTTTCCAAGGGATATCCAATAAAGTATCAATTTATGACCGAACCAAGTCTTTGTGTCAAAATGTCTATATTGGTTGCTAAGGACAATAAACAACAAAACTAACATATATTGTCATACTAAAAGATGTTTCTCCCTTAGAATTGTATCTATAATCTAAATATCAATAGATTTGTGGTATGATTTGTCTAAAAATAAGCAATTCTGTGCTTTGTCAAATGCCATAAGGTAGCAATACACAGTTAGGAAAAAAACTTAAAATTGACACTCATAATTTTTAAACACCCTCTTTCCCTTCCTTTCTAACAAATAAGGCTTAATATTTGTGTTATGCATGTGTATATTTATAGAAAGAAAATCTTCCATAGATTTGATTTCTAATGGTTATAATGGTGAAATATAATCTCTTTTGGGTGTAACCATGGCAACAATCTGCATTTCTTTGATACAAAATATTGCAAAAAAAGGGGGTGAACATGTCACAAAAGTCTCCAAAATTTGGTCCAAAGGAAAATTTCAATCAATTACAGTGATACCTTTCCTGAATCCATAGACATATATCTATCAAGAAGTCCAAAAAAAATCATATGCATTTCTGCTCGTTTTTCCATAAAATTGAATTGAAAAGATCGAGCGCAAAATCTTTGTTGATAAACACTACAATAATTTATGGACCTATGGGCGGTACGGATAGGAAAATACGGACTGTCAAACAGAAAATGGCCTATAAAACATGCTAAAAACAATCTAAATGTTCATATAAACCCACTAAGAAGGCTATATTATTCTTCAATTATCTAAAAATCAATTTTATTGTACAAAAACTTTCATATTTAAAAAATTCACCATGGCCATAATGCGAAACTAAACTTCTAACTGTGTATTGCTACCTTAAGGATAAACATTTTTTTTTCCAATTCCATTTTAAATGGATTTCTGTGTTCTGCTAGCTTAAACGAGCAAATTGGCCTGCTAGTTTTGAAAATTGGTTCAGAAATAAATATTTTATGAAGGTTAGCAGTTGACACTGAAATGCAACAAAAAAGTGATTTGGTGAAACATGCCATGTCAAAGTGTATATTCTCCTTTTTTAGTCAAATTTCTAAAACTATACCTTCTGTGCTTGTCTTTTCTTGTTTAAAAACTTAAATTAATCTTAACAGTAGACAAATTTTACAAGTTAAAGCTATTTTAAGGCTTTAGAATGTCAATTTTGTTGTGTATTAGCATACCAAAGCCTTGGTTAAAATTTAGCAAATACTGAATTAATTTATAACAGCAGGAACAAATTTAGACTTAATTCATGCTAAATTGTGATTTTATACTTGCTAAAATAATAAATTTGATTTAGTCGCATGAAAAAATATAAAGCGTTCCCTTCCGAGGCTTCTACATAATGCGCATTGTTTCTTTTCCAAGGGATATCCAATAAAGTATCAATTTATGACCGAACCAAGTCTTTGTGTCAAAATGTCTATATTGGTTGCTAAGGACAATAAACAACAAAACTAACATATATTGTCATACTAAAAGATGTTTCTCCCTTAGAATTGTATCTATAATCTAAATATCAATAGATTTGTGGTATGATTTGTCTAAAAATAAGCAATTCTGTGCTTTGTCAAATGCCATAAGGATAAACATTTTTTTTTCCAATTCCATTTTAAATGGATTTCTGTGTTCTGCTAGCTTAAACGAGCAAATTGGCCTGCTAGTTTTGAAAATTGGTTCAGAAATAAATATTTTATGAAGGTTAGCAGTTGACACTGAAATGCAACAAAAAAGTGATTTGGTGAAACATGCCATGTCAAAGTGTATATTCTCCTTTTTTAGTCAAATTTCTAAAACTATACCTTCTGTGCTTGTCTTTTCTTGTTTAAAAACTTAAATTAATCTTAACAGTAGACAAATTTTACAAGTTAAAGCTATTTTAAGGCTTTAGAATGTCAATTTTGTTGTGTATTAGCATACCAAAGCCTTGGTTAAAATTTAGCAAATACTGAATTAATTTATAACAGCAGGAACAAATTTAGACTTAATTCATGCTAAATTGTGACTTTATACTTGCTAAAATAATAAATTTGATTTAGTCGCATGAAAAAATATAAAGCGTTCCCTTCCGAGGCTTCTACATAATGCGCATTGTTTCTTTTCCAAGGGATATCCAATAAAGTATCAATTTATGACCGAACCAAGTCTTTGTGTCAAAATGTCTATATTGGTTGCTAAGGACAATAAACAACAAAACTAACATATATTGTCATACTAAAAGATGTTTCTCCCTTAGAATTGTATCTATAATCTAAATATCAATAGATTTGTGGTATGATTTGTCTAAAAATAAGCAATTCTGTGCTTTGTCAAATGCCATAAGGATAAACATTTTTTTTTCCAATTCCATTTTAAATGGATTTCTGTGTTCTGCTAGCTTAAACGAGCAAATTGGCCTGCTAGTTTTGAAAATTGGTTCAGAAATAAATATTTTATGAAGGTTAGCAGTTGACACTGAAATGCAACAAAAAAGTGATTTGGTGAAACATGCCATGTCAAAGTGTATATTCTCCTTTTTTAGTCAAATTTCTAAAACTATACCTTCTGTGCTTGTCTTTTCTTGTTTAAAAACTTAAATTAATCTTAACAGTAGACAAATTTTACAAGTTAAAGCTATTTTAAGGCTTTAGAATGTCAATTTTGTTGTGTATTAGCATACCAAAGCCTTGGTTAAAATTTAGCAAATACTGAATTAATTTATAACAGCAGGAACAAATTTAGACTTAATTCATGCTAAATTGTGACTTTATACTTGCTAAAATAATAAATTTGATTTAGTCGCATGAAAAAATATAAAGCGTTCCCTTCCGAGGCTTCTACATAATGCGCATTGTTTCTTTTCCAAGTGATATCCAATAAAGTATCAATTTATGACCGAACCAAGTCTTTGTGTCAAAATGTCTATATTGGTTGCTAAGGACAATAAACAACAAAACTAACATATATTGTCATACTAAAAGATGTTTCTCCCTTAGAATTGTATCTATAATCTAAATATCAATAGATTTGTGGTATGATTTGTCTAAAAATAAGCAATTCTGTGCTTTGTCAAATGCCATAAGGATAAACATTTTTTTTTCCAATTCCATTTTAAATGGATTTCTGTGTTCTGCTAGCTTAAACGAGCAAATTGGCCTGCTAGTTTTGAAAATTGGTTCAGAAATAAATATTTTATGAAGGTTAGCAGTTGACACTGAAATGCAACAAAAAAGTGATTTGGTGAAACATGCCATGTCAAAGTGTATATTCTCCTTTTTTAGTCAAATTTCTAAAACTATACCTTCTGTGCTTGTCTTTTCTTGTTTAAAAACTTAAATTAATCTTAACAGTAGACAAATTTTACAAGTTAAAGCTATTTTAAGGCTTTAGAATGTCATTTTTGTTGTGTATTAGCATACCAAAGCCTTGGTTAAAATTTAGCAAATACTGAATTAATTTATAACAGCAGGAACAAATTTAGACTTAATTCATGCTAAATTGTGACTTTATACTTGCTAAAATAATAAATTTGATTTAGTCGCATGAAAAAATATAAAGCGTTCCCTTCCGAGGCTTCTACATAATGTGCATTGTTTCTTTTCCAAGGGATATCCAATAAAGTATCAATTTATGACCGAACCAAGTCTTTGTGTCAAAATGTCTATATCGGTTGCTAAGGACAATAAACAACAAAACTAACATATATTGTCATACTAAAAGATGTTTCTCCCTTAGAATTGTATCTATAATCTAAATATCAATAGATTTGTGGTATGATTTGTCTAAAAATAAGCAATTCTGTGCTTTGTCAAATGCCATAAGGATAAACATTTTTTTTTCCAATTCCATTTTAAATGGATTTCTGTGTTCTGCTAGCTTAAACGAGCAAATTGGCCTGCTAGTTTTGAAAATTGGTTCAGAAATAAATATTTTATGAAGGTTAGCAGTTGACACTGAAATGCAACAAAAAAGTGATTTGGTGAAACATGCCATGTCAAAGTGTATATTCTCCTTTTTTAGTCAAATTTCTAAAACTATACCTTCTGTGCTTGTCTTTTCTTGTTTAAAAACTTAAATTAATCTTAACAGTAGACAAATTTTACAAGTTAAAGCTATTTTAAGGCTTTAGAATGTCAATTTTGTTGTGTATTAGCATACCAAAGCCTTGGTTAAAATTTAGCAAATACTGAATTAATTTATAACAGCAGGAACAAATTTAGACTTAATTCATGCTAAATTGTGACTTTATACTTGCTAAAATAATAAATTTGATTTAGTCGCATGAAAAAATATAAAGCGTTCCCTTCCGAGGCTTCTACATAATGCGCATTGTTTCTTTTCCAAGGGATATCCAATAAAGTATCAATTTATGACCGAACCAAGTCTTTGTGTCAAAATGTCTATATTGGTTGCTAAGGACAATAAACAACAAAACTAACATATATTGTCATACTAAAAGATGTTTCTCCCTTAGAATTGTATCTATAATCTAAATATCAATAGATTTGTGGTATGATTTGTCTAAAAATAAGCAATTCTGTGCTTTGTCAAATGCCATAAGGTAGCAATACACAGTTAGGAAAAAAACTTAAAATTGACACTCATAATTTTTAAACACCCTCTTTCCCTTCCTTTCTAACAAATAAGGCTTAATATTTGTGTTATGCATGTGTATATTTATAGAAAGAAAATCTTCCATAGATTTGATTTCTAATGGTTATAATGGTGAAATATAATCTCTTTTGGGTGTAACCATGGCAACAATCTGCATTTCTTTGATACAAAATATTGCAAAAAAAGGGGGTGAACATGTCACAAAAGTCTCCAAAATTTGGTCCAAAGGAAAATTTCAATCAATTACAGTGATACCTTTCCTGAATCCATAGACATATATCTATCAAGAAGTCCAAAAAAAATCATATGCATTTCTGCTCGTTTTTCCATAAAATTGAATTGAAAAGATCGAGCGCAAAATCTTTGTTGATAAACACTACAATAATTTATGGACCTATGGGCGGTACGGATAGGAAAATACGGACTGTCAAACAGAAAATGGCCTATAAAACATGCTAAAAACAATCTAAATGTTCATATAAACCCACTAAGAAGGCTATATTATTCTTCAATTATCTAAAAATCAATTTTATTGTACAAAAACTTTCATATTTAAAAAATTCACCATGGCCATAATGCGAAACTAAACTTCTAACTGTGTATTGCTACCTTAAGGATAAACATTTTTTTTTCCAATTCCATTTTAAATGGATTTCTGTGTTCTGCTAGCTTAAACGAGCAAATTGGCCTGCTAGTTTTGAAAATTGGTTCAGAAATAAATATTTTATAAAGGTTAGCAGTTGACACTGAAATGCAACAAAAAAGTGATTTGGTGAAACATGCCATGTCAAAGTGTATATTCTCCTTTTTTAGTCAAATTTCTAAAACTATACCTTCTGTGCTTGTCTTTTCTTGTTTAAAAACTTAAATTAATCTTAACAGTAGACAAATTTTACAAGTTAAAGCTATTTTAAGGCTTTAGAATGTCAATTTTGTTGTGTATTAGCATACCAAAGCCTTGGTTAAAATTTAGCAAATACTGAATTAATTTATAACAGCAGGAACAAATTTAGACTTAATTCATGCTAAATTGTGACTTTATACTTGCTAAAATAATAAATTTGATTTAGTCGCATGAAAAAATATAAAGCGTTCCCTTCCGAGGCTTCTACATAATGCGCATTGTTTCTTTTCCAAGGGATATCCAATAAAGTATCAATTTATGACCGAACCAAGTCTTTGTGTCAAAATGTCTATATTGGTTGCTAAGGACAATAAACAACAAAACTAACATATATTGTCATACTAAAAGATGTTTCTCCCTTAGAATTGTATCTATAATCTAAATATCAATAGATTTGTGGTATGATTTGTCTAAAAATAAGCAATTCTGTGCTTTGTCAAATGCCATAAGGATAAACATTTTTTTTTCCAATTCCATTTTAAATGGATTTCTGTGTTCTGCTAGCTTAAACGAGCAAATTGGCCTGCTAGTTTTGAAAATTGGTTCAGAAATAAATATTTTATGAAGGTTAGCAGTTGACACTGAAATGCAACAAAAAAGTGATTTGGTGAAACATGCCATGTCAAAGTGTATATTCTCCTTTTTTAGTCAAATTTCTAAAACTATACCTTCTGTGCTTGTCTTTTCTTGTTTAAAAACTTAAATTAATCTTAACAGTAGACAAATTTTACAAGTTAAAGCTATTTTAAGGCTTTAGAATGTCAATTTTGTTGTGTATTAGCATACCAAAGCCTTGGTTAAAATTTAGCAAATACTGAATTAATTTATAACAGCAGGAACAAATTTAGACTTAATTCATGCTAAATTGTGACTTTATACTTGCTACAATAATAAATTTGATTTAGTCGCATGAAAAAATATAAAGCGTTCCCTTCCGAGGCTTCTACATAATGCGCATTGTTTCTTTTCCAAGGGATATCCAATAAAGTATCAATTTATGACCGAACCAAGTCTTTGTGTCAAAATGTCTATACTGGTTGCTAAGGACAATAAACAACAAAACTAACATATATTGTCATACTAAAAGATGTTTCTCCCTTAGAATTGTATCTATAATCTAAATATCAATAGATTTGTGGTATGATTTGTCTAAAAATAAGCAATTCTGTGCTATGTCAAATGCCATAAGGATAAACATTTTTTTTTCCAATTCCATTTTAAATGGATTTCTGTGTTCTGCTAGCTTAAACGAGCAAATTGGCCTGCTAGTTTTGAAAATTGGTTCAGAAATAAATATTTTATAAAGGTTAGCAGTTGACACTGAAATGCAACAAAAAAGTGATTTGGTGAAACATGCCATGTCAAAGTGTATATTCTCCTATTTTAGTCAAATTTCTAAAACTATACCTTCTGTGCTTGTCTTTTCTTGTTTAAAAACTTAAATTATTCTTAACAGTAGACAAATTTTACAAGTTAAAGCTATTTTAAGGCTTTAGAATGTCAATTTTGTTGTGTATTAGCATACCAAAGCCTTGGTTAAAATTTAGCAAATACTGAATTAATTTATAACAGCAGGAACAAATTTAGACTTAATTCATGCTAAATTGTGACTTTATACTTGCTAAAATAATAAATTTGATTTAGTCGCATGAAAAAATATAAAGCGTTCCCTTCCGAGGCTTCTACATAATGCGCATTGTTTCTTTTCCAAGGGATATCCAATAAAGTATCAATTTATGACCGAACCAAGTCTTTGTGTCAAAATGTCTATATTGGTTGCTAAGGACAATAAACAACAAAACTAACATATATTGTCATACTAAAAGATGTTTCTCCCTTAGAATTGTATCTATAATCTAAATATCAATAGATTTGTGGTATGATTTGTCTAAAAATAAGCAATTCTGTGCTTTGTCAAATGCCATAAGGATAAACATTTTTTTTTCCAATTCCATTTTAAATGGATTTCTGTGTTCTGCTAGCTTAAACGAGCAAATTGGCCTGCTAGTTTTGAAAATTGGTTCAGAAATAAATATTTTATGAAGGTTAGCAGTTGACACTGAAATGCAACAAAAAAGTGATTTGGTGAAACATGCCATGTCAAAGTGTATATTCTCCTTTTTTAGTCAAATTTCTAAAACTATACCTTCTGTGCTTGTCTTTTCTTGTTTAAAAACTTAAATTAATCTTAACAGTAGACAAATTTTACAAGTTAAAGCTATTTTAAGGCTTTAGAATGTCAATTTTGTTGTGTATTAGCATACCAAAGCCTTGGTTAAAATTTAGCAAATACTGAATTAATTTATAACAGCAGGAACAAATTTAGACTTAATTCATGCTAAATTGTGACTTTATACTTGCTACAATAATAAATTTGATTTAGTCGCATGAAAAAATATAAAGCGTTCCCTTCCGAGGCTTCTACATAATGCGCATTGTTTCTTTTCCAAGGGATATCCAATAAAGTATCAATTTATGACCGAACCAAGTCTTTGTGTCAAAATGTCTATATTGGTTGCTAAGGACAATAAACAACAAAACTAACATATATTGTCATACTAAAAGATGTTTCTCCCTTAGAATTGTATCTATAATCTAAATATCAATAGATTTGTGGTATGATTTGTCTAAAAATAAGCAATTCTGTGCTTTGTCAAATGCCATAAGGTAGCAATACACAGTTAGGAAAAAAACTTAAAATTGACACTCATAATTTTTAAACACCCTCTTTCCCTTCCTTTCTAACAAATAAGGCTTAATATTTGTGTTATGCATGTGTATATTTATAGAAAGAAAATCTTCCATAGATTTGATTTCTAATGGTTATAATGGTGAAATATAATCTCTTTTGGGTGTAACCATGGCAACAATCTGCATTTCTTTGATACAAAATATTGCAAAAAAAGGGGGTGAACATGTCACAAAAGTCTCCAAAATTTGGTCCAAAGGAAAATTTCAATCAATTACAGTGATACCTTTCCTGAATCCATAGACATATATCTATCAAGAAGTCCAAAAAAAATCATATGCATTTCTGCTCGTTTTTCCATAAAATTGAATTGAAAAGATCGAGCGCAAAATCTTTGTTGATAAACACTACAATAATTTATGGACCTATGGGCGGTACGGATAGGAAAATACGGACTGTCAAACAGAAAATGGCCTATAAAACATGCTAAAAACAATCTAAATGTTCATATAAACCCACTAAGAAGGCTATATTATTCTTCAATTATCTAAAAATCAATTTTATTGTACAAAAACTTTCATATTTAAAAAATTCACCATGGCCATAATGCGAAACTAAACTTCTAACTGTGTATTGCTACCTTAAGGATAAACATTTTTTTTTCCAATTCCATTTTAAATGGATTTCTGTGTTCTGCTAGCTTAAACGAGCAAATTGGCCTGCTAGTTTTGAAAATTGGTTCAGAAATAAATATTTTATAAAGGTTAGCAGTTGACACTGAAATGCAACAAAAAAGTGATTTGGTGAAACATGCCATGTCAAAGTGTATATTCTCCTTTTTTAGTCAAATTTCTAAAACTATACCTTCTGTGCTTGTCTTTTCTTGTTTAAAAACTTAAATTAATCTTAACAGTAGACAAATTTTACAAGTTAAAGCTATTTTAAGGCTTTAGAATGTCAATTTTGTTGTGTATTAGCATACCAAAGCCTTGGTTAAAATTTAGCAAATACTGAATTAATTTATAACAGCAGGAACAAATTTAGACTTAATTCATGCTAAATTGTGACTTTATACTTGCTAAAATAATAAATTTGATTTAGTCGCATGAAAAAATATAAAGCGTTCCCTTCCGAGGCTTCTACATAATGCGCATTGTTTCTTTTCCAAGGGATATCCAATAAAGTATCAATTTATGACCGAACCAAGTCTTTGTGTCAAAATGTCTATATTGGTTGCTAAGGACAATAAACAACAAAACTAACATATATTGTCATACTAAAAGATGTTTCTCCCTTAGAATTGTATCTATAATCTAAATATCAATAGATTTGTGGTATGATTTGTCTAAAAATAAGCAATTCTGTGCTTTGTCAAATGCCATAAGGATAAACATTTTTTTTTCCAATTCCATTTTAAATGGATTTCTGTGTTCTGCTAGCTTAAACGAGCAAATTGGCCTGCTAGTTTTGAAAATTGGTTCAGAAATAAATATTTTATGAAGGTTAGCAGTTGACACTGAAATGCAACAAAAAAGTGATTTGGTGAAACATGCCATGTCAAAGTGTATATTCTCCTTTTTTAGTCAAATTTCTAAAACTATACCTTCTGTGCTTGTCTTTTCTTGTTTAAAAACTTAAATTAATCTTAACAGTAGACAAATTTTACAAGTTAAAGCTATTTTAAGGCTTTAGAATGTCAATTTTGTTGTGTATTAGCATACCAAAGCCTTGGTTAAAATTTAGCAAATACTGAATTAATTTATAACAGCAGGAACAAATTTAGACTTAATTCATGCTAAATTGTGACTTTATACTTGCTACAATAATAAATTTGATTTAGTCGCATGAAAAAATATAAAGCGTTCCCTTCCGAGGCTTCTACATAATGCGCATTGTTTCTTTTCCAAGGGATATCCAATAAAGTATCAATTTATGACCGAACCAAGTCTTTGTGTCAAAATGTCTATACTGGTTGCTAAGGACAATAAACAACAAAACTAACATATATTGTCATACTAAAAGATGTTTCTCCCTTAGAATTGTATCTATAATCTAAATATCAATAGATTTGTGGTATGATTTGTCTAAAAATAAGCAATTCTGTGCTATGTCAAATGCCATAAGGATAAACATTTTTTTTTCCAATTCCATTTTAAATGGATTTCTGTGTTCTGCTAGCTTAAACGAGCAAATTGGCCTGCTAGTTTTGAAAATTGGTTCAGAAATAAATATTTTATAAAGGTTAGCAGTTGACACTGAAATGCAACAAAAAAGTGATTTGGTGAAACATGCCATGTCAAAGTGTATATTCTCCTATTTTAGTCAAATTTCTAAAACTATACCTTCTGTGCTTGTCTTTTCTTGTTTAAAAACTTAAATTAATCTTAACAGTAGACAAATTTTACAAGTTAAAGCTATTTTAAGGCTTTAGAATGTCAATTTTGTTGTGTATTAGCATACCAAAGCCTTGGTTAAAATTTAGCAAATACTGAATTAATTTATAACAGCAGGAACAAATTTAGACTTAATTCATGCTAAATTGTGACTTTATACTTGCTAAAATAATAAATTTGATTTAGTCGCATGAAAAAATATAAAGCGTTCCCTTCCGAGGCTTCTACATAATGCGCATTGTTTCTTTTCCAAGGGATATCCAATAAAGTATCAATTTATGACCGAACCAAGTCTTTGTGTCAAAATGTCTATATTGGTTGCTAAGGACAATAAACAACAAAACTAACATATATTGTCATACTAAAAGATGTTTCTCCCTTAGAATTGTATCTATAATCTAAATATCAATAGATTTGTGGTATGATTTGTCTAAAAATAAGCAATTCTGTGCTTTGTCAAATGCCATAAGGATAAACATTTTTTTTTCCAATTCCATTTTAAATGGATTTCTGTGTTCTGCTAGCTTAAACGAGCAAATTGGCCTGCTAGTTTTGAAAATTGGTTCAGAAATAAATATTTTATGAAGGTTAGCAGTTGACACTGAAATGCAACAAAAAAGTGATTTGGTGAAACATGCCATGTCAAAGTGTATATTCTCCTTTTTTAGTCAAATTTCTAAAACTATACCTTCTGTGCTTGTCTTTTCTTGTTTAAAAACTTAAATTAATCTTAACAGTAGACAAATTTTACAAGTTAAAGCTATTTTAAGGCTTTAGAATGTCAATTTTGTTGTGTATTAGCATACCAAAGCCTTGGTTAAAATTTAGCAAATACTGAATTAATTTATAACAGCAGGAACAAATTTAGACTTAATTCATGCTAAATTGTGACTTTATACTTGCTACAATAATAAATTTGATTTAGTCGCATGAAAAAATATAAAGCGTTCCCTTCCGAGGCTTCTACATAATGCGCATTGTTTCTTTTCCAAGGGATATCCAATAAAGTATCAATTTATGACCGAACCAAGTCTTTGTGTCAAAATGTCTATACTGGTTGCTAAGGACAATAAACAACAAAACTAACATATATTGTCATACTAAAAGATGTTTCTCCCTTAGAATTGTATCTATAATCTAAATATCAATAGATTTGTGGTATGATTTGTCTAAAAATAAGCAATTCTGTGCTATGTCAAATGCCATAAGGATAAACATTTTTTTTTCCAATTCCATTTTAAATGGATTTCTGTGTTCTGCTAGCTTAAACGAGCAAATTGGCCTGCTAGTTTTGAAAATTGGTTCAGAAATAAATATTTTATAAAGGTTAGCAGTTGACACTGAAATGCAACAAAAAAGTGATTTGGTGAAACATGCCATGTCAAAGTGTATATTCTCCTTTTTTAGTCAAATTTCTAAAACTATACCTTCTGTGCTTGTCTTTTCTTGTTTAAAAACTTAAATTAATCTTAACAGTAGACAAATTTTACAAGTTAAAGCTATTTTAAGGCTTTAGAATGTCAATTTTGTTGTGTATTAGCATACCAAAGCCTTGGTTAAAATTTAGCAAATACTGAATTAATTTATAACAGCAGGAACAAATTTAGACTTAATTCATGCTAAATTGTGACTTTATACTTGCTAAAATAATAAATTTGATTTAGTCGCATGAAAAAATATAAAGCGTTCCCTTCCGAGGCTTCTACATAATGCGCATTGTTTCTTTTCCAAGGGATATCCAATAAAGTATCAATTTATGACCGAACCAAGTCTTTGTGTCAAAATGTCTATATTGGTTGCTAAGGACAATAAACAACAAAACTAACATATATTGTCATACTAAAAGATGTTTCTCCCTTAGAATTGTATCTATAATCTAAATATCAATAGATTTGTGGTATGATTTGTCTAAAAATAAGCAATTCTGTGCTTTGTCAAATGCCATAAGGATAAACATTTTTTTTTCCAATTCCATTTTAAATGGATTTCTGTGTTCTGCTAGCTTAAACGAGCAAATTGGCCTGCTAGTTTTGAAAATTGGTTCAGAAATAAATATTTTATGAAGGTTAGCAGTTGACACTGAAATGCAACAAAAAAGTGATTTGGTGAAACATGCCATGTCAAAGTGTATATTCTCCTTTTTTAGTCAAATTTCTAAAACTATACCTTCTGTGCTTGTCTTTTCTTGTTTAAAAACTTAAATTAATCTTAACAGTAGACAAATTTTACAAGTTAAAGCTATTTTAAGGCTTTAGAATGTCAATTTTGTTGTGTATTAGCATACCAAAGCCTTGGTTAAAATTTAGCAAATACTGAATTAATTTATAACAGCAGGAACAAATTTAGACTTAATTCATGCTAAATTGTGACTTTATACTTGCTAAAATAATAAATTTGATTTAGTCGCATGAAAAAATATAAAGCGTTCCCTTCCGAGGCTTCTACATAATGCGCATTGTTTCTTTTCCAAGGGATGTCCAATAAAGTATCAATTTATGACCGAACCAAGTCTTTGTGTCAAAATGTCTATATTGGTTGCTAAGGACAATAAACAACAAAACTAACATATATTGTCATACTAAAAGATGTTTCTCCCTTAGAATTGTATCTATAATCTAAATATCAATAGATTTGTGGTATGATTTGTCTAAAAATAAGCAATTCTGTGCTTTGTCAAATGCCATAAGGATAAACATTTTTTTTTCCAATTCCATTTTAAATGGATTTCTGTGTTCTGCTAGCTTAAACGAGCAAATTGGCTTGCTAGTTTTGAAAATTGGTTCAGAAATAAATATTTTATGAAGGTTAGCAGTTGACACTGAAATGCAACAAAAAAGTGATTTGGTGAAACATGCCATGTCAAAGTGTATATTCTCCTTTTTTAGTCAAATTTCTAAAACTATACCTTCTGTGCTTGTCTTTTCTTGTTTAAAAACTTAAATTAATCTTAACAGTAGACAAATTTTACAAGTTAAAGCTATTTTAAGGCTTTAGAATGTCAATTTTGTTGTGTATTAGCATACCAAAGCCTTGGTTAAAATTTAGCAAATACTGAATTAATTTATAACAGCAGGAACAAATTTAGACTTAATTCATGCTAAATTGTGACTTTATACTTGCTAAAATAATAAATTTGATTTAGTCGCATGAAAAAATATAAAGCGTTCCCTTCCGAGGCTTCTACATAATGCGCATTGTTTCTTTTCCAAGGGATATCCAATAAAGTATCAATTTATGACCGAACCAAGTCTTTGTGTCAAAATGTCTATATTGGTTGCTAAGGACAATACACAACAAAACTAACATATATTGTCATACTAAAAGATGTTTCTCCCTTAGAATTGTATCTATAATCTAAATATCAATAGATTTGTGGTATGATTTGTCTAAAAATAAGCAATTCTGTGCTTTGTCAAATGCCATAAGGTAGCAATACACAGTTAGGAAAAAAACTTAAAATTGACACTCATAATTTTTAAACACCCTCTTTCCCTTCCTTTCTAACAAATAAGGCTTAATATTTGTGTTATGCATGTGTATATTTATAGAAAGAAAATCTTCCATAGATTTGATTTCTAATGGTTATAATGGTGAAATATAATCTCTTTTGGGTGTAACCATGGCAACAATCTGCATTTCTTTGATATTGCAAAAAAAGGGGGTGAACATGTCACAAAAGTCTCCAAAATTTGGTCCAAAGGAAAATTTCAATCAATTACAGTGATACCTTTCCTGAATCCATAGACATATATCTATCAAGAAGTCCAAAAAAAATCATATGCATTTCTGCTCGTTTTTCCATAAAATTGAATTGAAAAGATCGAGCGCAAAATCTTTGTTGATAAACACTACAATAATTTATGGACCTATGGGCGGTACGGATAGGAAAATACGGACTGTCAAACAGAAAATGGCCTATAAAACATGCTAAAAACAATCTAAATGTTCATATAAACCCACTAAGAAGGCTATATTATTCTTCAATTATCTAAAAATCAATTTTATTGTACAAAAACTTTCATATTTAAAAAATTCACCATGGCCATAATGCAAAACTAAACTTCTAACTGTGTATTGCTACCTTAAGGATAAACATTTTTTTTTCCAATTCCATTTTAAATGGATTTCTGTGTTCTGCTAGCTTAAACGAGCAAATTGGCCTGCTAGTTTTGAAAATTGGTTCAGAAATAAATATTTTATGAAGGTTAGCAGTTGACACTGAAATGCAACAAAAAAGTGATTTGGTGAAACATGCCATGTCAAAGTGTATATTCTCCTTTTTTAGTCAAATTTCTAAAACTATACCTTCTGTGCTTGTCTTTTCTTGTTTAAAAACTTAAATTAATCTTAACAGTAGACAAATTTTACAAGTTAAAGCTATTTTAAGGCTTTAGAATGTCAATTTTGTTGTGTATTAGCATACCAAAGCCTTGGTTAAAATTTAGCAAATACTGAATTAATTTATAACAGCAGGATCAAATTTAGACTTAATTCATGCTAAATTGTGACTTTATACTTGCTAAAATAATAAATTTGATTTAGTCGCATGAAAAAATATAAAGCGTTCCCTTCCGAGGCTTCTACATAATGCGCATTGTTTCTTTTCCAAGGGATATCCAATAAAGTATCAATTTATGACCGAACCAAGTCTTTGTGTCAAAATGTCTATATTGGTTGCTAAGGACAATAAACAACAAAACTAACATATATTGTCATACTAAAAGATGTTTCTCCCTTAGAATTGTATCTATAATCTAAATATCAATAGATTTGTGGTATGATTTGTCTAAAAATAAGCAATTCTGTGCTTTGTCAAATGCCATAAGGATAAACATTTTTTTTTTCCAATTCCATTTTAAATGGATTTCTGTGTTCTGCTAGCTTAAACGAGCAAATTGGCCTGCTAGTTTTGAAAATTGGTTCAGAAATAAATATTTTATGAAGGTTAGCAGTTGACACTGAAATGCAACAAAAAAGTGATTTGGTGAAACATGCCATGTCAAAGTGTATATTCTCCTTTTTTAGTCAAATTTCTAAAACTATACCTTCTGTGCTTGTCTTTTCTTGTTTAAAAACTTAAATTAATCTTAACAGTAGACAAATTTTACAAGTTAAAGCTATTTTAAGGCTTTAGAATGTCAATTTTGTTGTGTATTAGCATACCAAAGCCTTGGTTAAAATTTAGCAAATACTGAATTAATTTATAACAGCAGGAACAAATTTAGACTTAATTCATGCTAAATTGTGACTTTATACTTGCTAAAATAATAAATTTGATTTAGTCGCGTGAAAAAATATAAAGCGTTCCCTTCCGAGGCTTCTACATAATGCGCATTGTTTCTTTTCCAAGGGATGTCCAATAAAGTATCAATTTATGACCGAACCAAGTCTTTGTGTCAAAATGTCTATATTGGTTGCTAAGGACAATAAACAACAAAACTAACATATATTGTCATACTAAAAGATGTTTCTCCCTTAGAATTGTATCTATAATCTAAATATCAATAGATTTGTGGTATGATTTGTCTAAAAATAAGCAATTCTGTGCTTTGTCAAATGCCATAAGGATAAACATTTTTTTTTCCAATTCCATTTTAAATGGATTTCTGTGTTCTGCTAGCTTAAACGAGCAAATTGGCTTGCTAGTTTTGAAAATTGGTTCAGAAATAAATATTTTATGAAGGTTAGCAGTTGACACTGAAATGCAACAAAAAAGTGATTTGGTGAAACATGCCATGTCAAAGTGTATATTCTCCTTTTTTAGTCAAATTTCTAAAACTATACCTTCTGTGCTTGTCTTTTCTTGTTTAAAAACTTAAATTAATCTTAACAGTAGACAAATTTTACAAGTTAAAGCTATTTTAAGGCTTTAGAATGTCAATTTTGTTGTGTATTAGCATACCAAAGCCTTGGTTAAAATTTAGCAAATACTGAATTAATTTATAACAGCAGGAACAAATTTAGACTTAATTCATGCTAAATTGTGACTTTATACTTGCTAAAATAATAAATTTGATTTAGTCGCATGAAAAAATATAAAGCGTTCCCTTCCGAGGCTTCTACATAATGCGCATTGTTTCTTTTCCAAGGGATATCCAATAAAGTATCAATTTATGACCGAACCAAGTCTTTGTGTCAAAATGTCTATATTGGTTGCTAAGGACAATAAACAACAAAACTAACATATATTGTCATACTAAAAGATGTTTCTCCCTTAGAATTGTATCTATAATCTAAATATCAATAGATTTGTGGTATGATTTGTCTAAAAATAAGCAATTCTGTGCTTTGTCAAATGCCATAAGGTAGCAATACACAGTTAGGAAAAAAACTTAAAATTGACACTCATAATTTTTAAACACCCTCTTTCCCTTCCTTTCTAACAAATAAGGCTTAATATTTGTGTTATGCATGTGTATATATTTATAGAAAGAAAATCTTCCATAGATTTGATTTCTAATGGTTATAATGGTGAAAAATAATCTCTTTTGGGTGTAACCAGAGACATATATACACAGAGATTGGCAACTCCGTGAAATCCCGTTAAAAAACGCGGCCCGGAATGAGATTCTCGTCGATAATTATTCTACAACATGTAGACAAGTCAGGGATGAATAACCTCGATAGCTAATCAAGAAAAGTAATAGGAAAACTTATTTCAGATCAAATAAATTCTTTTTCTAAAAAACTACTTGAAATAGTTGTATTTTTTTTAATGTATTTGATTGAGAAAATATTTTTTTCTTTTTTTCGGCATTTCTTTTAATTTAAAAAGTAAAATCTGGTAATGATCATGATATAACAAGAAACATTTCTTTGCTAAAGTTTGCTTCTAAATTACACAGTGAAATTATGTGTGTCCGATTTTCCGGTCATTATTTCCTTAAGAGTTGTGACTGTGGATTCACAGGTGTGCGATTACGCAATTTATTGCCCTCCGATCACCTGAATTTTGCCGGAGGTGAAGTTCTAAGTGGATTATTACTTGGTAATTGTTTTTACAACTAAACAAATTCTGACATTATTTTAACCATGACCAGAACTTTATTTTAACAGAAACACTGGGCTATACTATGAATAGGGTAAACGGACAGAAAGTCACAGTACAAAAAGTCACAGGACATAAAGTCACAAATTGGATAGGACAAAAAGTCACAAATAATTTATTGACAATTGTTTGAATAAAAAAGAGAAAGATCTTCAAATAATATCTTTTTTTACATTTATTCATTTTTAAGTTCAGGAAATTGTTCATAAGCCTTGATAAATGAAAAATTATTAAATTTTAATCATGCAAATAATATATTTCTTGGCACCATGAAGCCATTTAAGTGCCAAACCAATTTGACATTTTGTTATCATAACAATTATTTGATCATCTTTGATATTTATTGAATAAATTTTAATTACAAAGTTGCTTCATATATTATAGTTCAATAAAAAATCAAAAAATTATTTTTAAAATTAGTGTTTTCTTGTTCAGAGAAAAATAATCTCAAAACTGAATTGTGACTTTTCGTCCGTGACTTACTGTCCTACATTCTACTATAGTATTCAATCAGGAACAAAAATAGTCATTTAACATGTCAAAAAAAGAAATCAGAAAGCAACTTTTTTATATAAAAAAAATATGTAGCCAGTAGAATTTTGTCTCGTGGAAAACGGATTTAAATGATTAATTTTTGATTGACCTACAATTACATTATTTGTGGAACCTTTGCATGAATTTCCTAAATGAACGTACATTATGTACAGTGTTGTCGAAATAACTATTTTTGCTGTCATGAAATATTGAATATTATTCTGTCATTATTTGTAGTTTTTTATAGACTTAATATCACAGACCCTGATTAAAAACAACGTGTATCATAAGTACAGTAAAATGCTCTGCTGAACTGTAGAATTTTAATGTTCTGTTTCATAGACCACAGAAGTACTGCAACATCCTTATCTTTACTCTTTCCTATCGGGTAGTGAGACTCGAGTTTGAAATTAGAAAGATTTAAAATTGAAGACAAGTTTTATCTGATCTTTTGTGGGTTTATGTTTTGGTGCAGTGCTATGTGGGCCGTTATTTTCTTTTCATTTGTCATTTTTTTATCTGTGTTACATGACCTTGTACTTTTTGTATTGCCCCTTGACATCTCCTGCTTCTGTTTAAACCTTTACCACTACATGTAATATCTCATTGGTTTAAATAAAATAGTGTCTCATTCCCGGAATTTGTTATACAGGAATTCATTTTAATATCAGTTCTTTTATAAGCATATAAACTGCTTGGTCTCTTCACACAATTTATGTTTAGGACGGAATGCATCAATAGGTACATACATGTACCAGGTCACCAATATATAAGTACACATTATGTGCTTTTGACCTCCACAAGAATTCTTAAACATTCATAGATGTGCAAAGAATATTTTTGTCGTTGGGTTGTTGTCTCATTGACATATACCTCACATTTCTGAATAGTCATAGCAGCTGTGCCTTTTCAATTTATTGCAGAAAATATTTGCATTAACATTTTTCAAAATAGGCGAGGTGAAACAGTGATCACAGAATGAGGACATGTAAAACTGAAACAACACAACACAACAGATAAATATAAACAAGCACCATTGCGCAAGGACTGAAACAAACATAGATGATGACTAATATGAGCGACTAGTAGTGTACAAGTAGAGTGAACATTTCTTGCTTCTTATTCTATACATTTTGTCATTTCATGTAAACAATTAAATATGTTATTTTCCGAGGAGAGGAAGGAATTTGTGAAACGAAATATTTTGCCTTTAGTACTGTCAAGTTGTATATTCACAGGAGTGTTGTTGAATAAATGAACATTTTCCCTTTTTTTACATTATGCTACCTTTATGCTACAAAGGTAGCATTTCCATTCTCATGATATACAAAGATATTATAGAGTGGCCTTCCAATGATAGTCATACATGTAAATCATTGTCTCATTGGCAATCATACTACATCATCATATTGTTATACATGTATGTAAAAATTATGTACATGTATACTTTGTAAACGTAAAGAAGACAAATGAAGTTGAACACAAGATATTTATTTGCATTTTTATCCGTATAGTCTCTGCACAACTGCCACTTCTGTTTCAAATTCAATAGATTGAATGCGGAGTCTTGTATTTATTCTTACCGGGGTAGTTCAATGATGTCACCATCACTTGCACAAAAATTGCATACACATGTACATCAAGTTTGGCATATGAACTATGATATTTGAACTACAATTATGTTGTGTTTTCACAGTCAGGATAAGCACATGTCATTTTCTCTCTTACAAAACCATTTTTTAGTATCACATTGATAGTAGTACATGTAATCGGTCCACTACATGACTGTGCAGTAACATTTGAAAAAAGTCATCACTAATAGTTGTTCCTGTCTGCCAGGGAATCTTTTTCTCAATCAGAAAGGCTAGGGAGTCCTACATTCAGCACATGTATGATATTACATCTCTTGTATGCTGCACTGTTAGGTAAATTTGATCAACATCTTTGTTCTTTTATAACATGCAGGATCCTGTTAAAAAAAAAATGCTGTCAGATACTGAATGTAAATATACATGTATATAAACTTATAAATGTCATCAAAGTGGTGGAAATAATGAAAAAAACAATTTATATACACAAAACCGGTATGTCTTGGGAAAGTAATTCCTGTGATCAATGGTGATGGGTACATTTGTTCTTTAAAGATGGACAATTTTATAAACTGTAGCCATGGACAGGTGCCTGTCTTTATATTGAAGAGAATGAAAATGGCCGACAGCTTGAATGGTCATTTTTAATTGTAAATTGCATCAAAGCTGGTGAAAATATGGAAAAAACAACTGTTAAACACAAATCCAGTATGTCATAAGAAAGTAATTCATGTGCTGGGAATAATTATTCTCTAAAGATGGAAAAGTTTATTGACTGTAGACATGGACAGGGGGCTGTCTTTATATTGAAGAGAATGAAAATGGCCGACAGCTTGAATGGTCATTTTTAATTGTAAATTGCATCAAAGATGGTGAAAATATGGAAAAAACAACTGTTATACACAAATCCAGTATGTCATAAGAAAGTAATTCATGTGCTGGGAATAATTATTCTCTAAAGATGGAAAAGTTTATTGACTGTAGACATGGACAGGGGCCTGTCTTTATATTTTAAAAATTGAACGTGGCCGACAGCGAGAATACTGAATTTTAATTGTAAATTGCATCAAAGTGGGTGATTTAATGAAAAATTCAACATATTTACACAAAACCAGTATGTCTTGGGAAAAGTGATTCATCTCATAAATTGTTTTATTCCTTTTCGAATGAAAAGGTTTTAATAAAAAATACGTCCGTGTAAAAATTTTTCATAACGTCCATGTCGGCCAAGCTTTCCCCTTATTATTGACCACAATAAAACGTTAATCGTCACAATATTTTAACTAACAATTACTACAAACTGAATAAAACAAGGTAAATAATTTACGAAATTGAAAAATATACTTACATTAAGCTGTTTTGAAAAGCTTGATGTAAAATAAAAATCGAAGCGGTGGTGAACTTGTCATGATCAGATGCAAAATGGCGATCTCGTTAAAGTCTCGTGTGATGCGTGTTTTTAAGTGGATTTCGCTGACCACTGTTACAGTTGCCAATCTCTGTGTATATATGTCTCTGGTGTAACCATGGCAACAATCTGCATTTCTTTGATACAAAATATTGGAAAAAAAGGGGGTGAACATGTCACAAAAGTCTCCAAAATTTGGTCCAAAGGAAAATTTCAATCAATTACAGTGATACCTTTCCTGAATCCATAGACATATATCTATCAAGAAGTCCAAAAAAAATCATATGCATTTCTGCTCGTTTTTCCATAAAATTGAATTGAAAAGATCGAGCGCAAAATCTTTGTTGATAAACACTACAATAATTTATGGACCTATGGGCGGTACGGATAGGAAAATACGGACTGTCAAACAGAAAATGGCCTATAAAACATGCTAAAAACAATCTAAATGTTCATATAAACCCACTAAGAAGGCTATATTATTCTTCAATTATCTAAAAATCAATTTTATTGTACAAAAACTTTCATATTTAAAAAATTCACCATGGCCATAATGCGAAACTAAACTTCTAACTGTGTATTGCTACCTTAAGGATAAACATTTTTTTTTCCAATTCCATTTTAAATGGATTTCTGTGTTCTGCTAGCTTAAACGAGCAAATTGGCCTGCTAGTTTTGAAAATTGGTTCAGAAATAAATATTTTATAAAGGTTAGCAGTTGACACTGAAATGCAACAAAAAAGTGATTTGGTGAAACATGCCATGTCAAAGTGTATATTCTCCTTTTTTAGTCAAATTTCTAAAACTATACCTTCTGTGCTTGTCTTTTCTTGTTTAAAAACTTAAATTAATCTTAACAGTAGACAAATTTTACAAGTTAAAGCTATTTTAAGGCTTTAGAATGTCAATTTTGTTGTGTATTAGCATACCAAAGCCTTGGTTAAAATTTAGCAAATACTGAATTAATTTATAACAGCAGGAACAAATTTAGACTTAATTCATGCTAAATTGTGACTTTATACTTGCTAAAATAATAAATTTGATTTAGTCGCATGAAAAAATATAAAGCGTTCCCTTCCGAGGCTTCTACATAATGCGCATTGTTTCTTTTCCAAGGGATATCCAATAAAGTATCAATTTATGACCGAACCAAGTCTTTGTGTCAAAATGTCTATATTGGTTGCTAAGGACAATAAACAACAAAACTAACATATATTGTCATACTAAAAGATGTTTCTCCCTTAGAATTGTATCTATAATCTAAATATCAATAGATTTGTGGTATGATTTGTCTAAAAATAAGCAATTCTGTGCTTTGTCAAATGCCATAAGGTAGCAATACACAGTTAGGAAAAAAACTTAAAATTGACACTCATAATTTTTAAACACCCTCTTTCCCTTCCTTTCTAACAAATAAGGCTTAATATTTGTGTTATGCATGTGTATATTTATAGAAAGAAAATCTTCCATAGATTTGATTTCTAATGGTTATAATGGTGAAATATAATCTCTTTTGGGTGTAACCATGGCAACAATCTGCATTTCTTTGATACAAAATATTGCAAAAAAAGGGGGTGAACATGTCACAAAAGTCTCCAAAATTTGGTCCAAAGGAAAATTTCAATCAATTACAGTGATACCTTTCCTGAATCCATAGACATATATCTATCAAGAAGTCCAAAAAAAATCATATGCATTTCTGCTCGTTTTTCCATAAAATTGAATTGAAAAGATCGAGCGCAAAATCTTTGTTGATAAACACTACAATAATTTATGGACCTATGGGCGGTACGGATAGGAAAATACGGACTGTCAAACAGAAAATGGCCTATAAAACATGCTAAAAACAATCTAAATGTTCATATAAACCCACTAAGAAGGCTATATTATTCTTCAATTATCTAAAAATCAATTTTATTGTACAAAAACTTTCATATTTAAAAAATTCACCATGGCCATAATGCGAAACTAAACTTCTAACTGTGTATTGCTACCTTAAGGATAAACATTTTTTTTTCCAATTCCATTTTAAATGGATTTCTGTGTTCTGCTAGCTTAAACGAGCAAATTGGCCTGCTAGTTTTGAAAATTGGTTCAGAAATAAATATTTTATAAAGGTTAGCAGTTGACACTGAAATGCAACAAAAAAGTGATTTGGTGAAACATGCCATGTCAAAGTGTATATTCTCCTTTTTTAGTCAAATTTCTAAAACTATACCTTCTGTGCTTGTCTTTTCTTGTTTAAAAACTTAAATTAATCTTAACAGTAGACAAATTTTACAAGTTAAAGCTATTTTAAGGCTTTAGAATGTCAATTTTGTTGTGTATTAGCATACCAAAGCCTTGGTTAAAATTTAGCAAATACTGAATTAATTTATAACAGCAGGAACAAATTTAGACTTCATTCATGCTAAATTGTGACTTTATACTTGCTAAAATAATAAATTTGATTTAGTCGCATGAAAAAATATAAAGCGTTCCCTTCTGAGGCTTCTACATAATGCGCATTGTTTCTTTTCCAAGGGATATCCAATAAAGTATCAATTTATGACCGAACCAAGTCTTTGTGTCAAAATGTCTATATTGGTTGCTAAGGACAATAAACAATAAAACTAACATATATTGTCATACTAAAAGATGTTTCTCCCTTAGAATTGTATCTATAATCTAAATATCAATAGATTTGTGGTATGATTTGTCTAAAAATAAGCAATTCTGTGCTTTGTCAAATGCCATAAGGATAAACATTTTTTTTTCCAATTCCATTTTAAATGGATTTCTGTGTTCTGCTAGCTTAAACGAGCAAATTGGCCTGCTAGTTTTGAAAATTGGTTCAGAAATAAATATTTTATGAAGGTTAGCAGTTGACACTGAAATGCAACAAAAAAGTGATTTGGTGAAACATGCCATGTCAAAGTGTATATTCTCCTTTTTTAGTCAAATTTCTAAAACTATACCTTCTGTGCTTGTCTTTTCTTGTTTAAAAACTTAAATTAATCTTAACAGTAGACAAATTTTACAAGTTAAAGCTATTTTAAGGCTTTAGAATGTCAATTTTGTTGTGTATTAGCATACCAAAGCCTTGGTTAAAATTTAGCAAATACTGAATTAATTTATAACAGCAGGAACAAATTTAGACTTAATTCATGCTAAATTGTGACTTTATACTTGCTAAAATAATAAATTTGATTTAGTCGCATGAAAAAATATAAAGCGTTCCCTTCCGAGGCTTCTACATAATGCGCATTGTTTCTTTTCCAAGGGATATCCAATAAAGTATCAATTTATGACTGAACCAAGTCTTTGTGTCAAAATGTCTATATTGGTTGCTAAGGACAATAAACAACAAAACTAACATATATTGTCATACTAAAAGATGTTTCTCCCTTAGAATTGTATCTATAATGTAAATATCAATAAATTTGTGGTATGATTTGTCTAAAAATAAGCAATTCTGTGCTTTGTCAAAAGGCATAAGGTAGCAATACACAGTTAGGAAAAAAACTTAAAATTGACACTCATAATTTTTAAACACCCTCTTTCCCTTCCTTTCTAACAAATAAGGCTTAATATTTGTGTTATGCATGTGTATATTTATAGAAAGAAAATCTTCCATAGATTTGATTTCTAATGGTTATAATGGTGAAATATAATCTCTTTTGGGTGTAACCATGGCAACAATCTGCATTTCTTTGATACAAAATATTGCAAAAAAAGGGGGTGAACATGTCACAAAAGTCTCCAAAATTTGGTCCAAAGGAAAATTTCAATCAATTACAGTGATACCTTTCCTGAATCCATAGACATATATCTATCAAGAAGTCCAAAAAAAATCATATGCATTTCTGCTCGTTTTTCCATAAAATTGAATTGAAAAGATCGAGCGCAAAATCTTTGTTGATAAACACTACAATAATTTATGGACCTATGGGCGGTACGGATAGGAAAATACGGACTGTCAAACAGAAAATGGCCTATAAAACATGCTAAAAACAATCTAAATGTTCATATAAACCCACTAAGAAGGCTATATTATTCGTCAATTATCTAAAAATCAATTTTATTGTACAAAAACTTTCATATTTAAAAAATTCACCATGGCCATAATGCGAAACTAAACTTCTAACTGTGTATTGCTACCTTAAGGATAAACATTTTTTTTTCCAATTCCATTTTAAATGGATTTCTGTGTTCTGCTAGCTTAAACGAGCAAATTGGCCTGCTAGTTTTGAAAATTGGTTCAGAAATAAATATTTTATAAAGGTTAGCAGTTGACACTGAAATGCAACAAAAAAGTGATTTGGTGAAACATGCCATGTCAAAGTGTATATTCTCCTTTTTTAGTCAAATTTCTAAAACTATACCTTCTGTGCTTGTCTTTTCTTGTTTAAAAACTTAAATTAATCTTAACAGTAGACAAATTTTACAAGTTAAAGCTATTTTAAGGCTTTAGAATGTCAATTTTGTTGTGTATTAGCATACCAAAGCCTTGGTTAAAATTTAGCAAATACTGAATTAATTTATAACAGCAGGAACAAATTTAGACTTAATTCATGCTAAATTGTGACTTTATACTTGCTAAAATAATAAATTTGATTTAGTCGCATGAAAAAATATAAAGCGTTCCCTTCCGAGGCTTCTACATAATGCGCATTGTTTCTTTTCCAAGGGATATCCAATAAAGTATCAATTTATGACCGAACCAAGTCTTTGTGTCAAAATGTCTATATTGGTTGCTAAGGACAATAAACAACAAAACTAACATATATTGTCATACTAAAAGATGTTTCTCCCTTAGAATTGTATCTATAATCTAAATATCAATAGATTTGTGGTATGATTTGTCTAAAAATAAGCAATTCTGTGCTTTGTCAAATGCCATAAGGATAAACATTTTTTTTTCCAATTCCATTTTAAATGGATTTCTGTGTTCTGCTAGCTTAAACGAGCAAATTAGCCTGCTAGTTTTGAAAATTGGTTCAGAAATAAATATTTTATGAAGGTTAGCAGTTGACACTGAAATGCAACAAAAAAGTGATTTGGTGAAACATGCCATGTCAAAGTGTATATTCTCCTTTTTTAGTCAAATTTCTAAAACTATACCTTCTGTGCTTGTCTTTTCTTGTTTAAAAACTTAAATTAATCTTAACAGTAGACAAATTTTACAAGTTAAAGCTATTTTAAGGCTTTAGAATGTCAATTTTGTTGTGTATTAGCATACCAAAGCCTTGGTTAAAATTTAGCAAATACTGAATTAATTTATAACAGCAGGAACAAATTTAGACTTAATTCATGCTAAATTGTGACTTTATACTTGCTAAAATAATAAATTTGATTTAGTCGCATGAAAAAATATAAAGCGTTCCCTTCCGAGGCTTCTACATAATGCGCATTGTTTCTTTTCCAAGGGATATCCAATAAAGTATCAATTTATGACCGAACCAAGTCTTTGTGTCAAAATGTCTATATTGGTTGCTAAGGACAATAAACAACAAAACTAACATATATTGTCATACTAAAAGATGTTTCTCCCTTAGAATTGTATCTATAATCTAAATATCAATAGATTTGTGGTATGATTTGTCTAAAAATAAGCAATTCTGTGCTTTGTCAAATGCCATAAGGTAGCAATACACAGTTAGGAAAAAAACTTAAAATTGACACTCATAATTTTTAAACACCCTCTTTCCCTTCCTTTCTAACAAATAAGGCTTAATATTTGTGTTATGCATGTGTATATTTATAGAAAGAAAATCTTCCATAGATTTGATTTCTAATGGTTATAATGGTGAAATATAATCTCTTTTGGGTGTAACCATGGCAACAATCTGCATTTCTTTGATACAAAATATTGCAAAAAAAGGGGGTGAACATGTCACAAAAGTCTCCAAAATTTGGTCCAAAGGAAAATTTCAATCAATTACAGTGATACCTTTCCTGAATCCATAGACATATATCTATCAAGAAGTCCAAAAAAAATCATATGCATTTCTGCTCGTTTTTCCATAAAATTGAATTGAAAAGATCGAGCGCAAAATCTTTGTTGATAAACACTACAATAATTTATGGACCTATGGGCGGTACGGATAGGAAAATACGGACTGTCAAACAGAAAATGGCCTATAAAACATGCTAAAAACAATCTAAATGTTCATATAAACCCACTAAGAAGGCTATATTATTCTTCAATTATCTAAAAATCAATTTTATTGTACAAAAACTTTCATATTTAAAAAATTCACCATGGCCATAATGCGAAACTAAACTTCTAACTGTGTATTGCTACCTTAAGGATAAACATTTTTTTTTCCAATTCCATTTTAAATGGATTTCTGTGTTCTGCTAGCTTAAACGAGCAAATTGGCCTGCTAGTTTTGAAAATTGGTTCAGAAATAAATATTTTATAAAGGTTAGCAGTTGACACTGAAATGCAACAAAAAAGTGATTTGGTGAAACATGCCATGTCAAAGTGTATATTCTCCTTTTTTAGTCAAATTTCTAAAACTATACCTTCTGTGCTTGTCTTTTCTTGTTTAAAAACTTAAATTAATCTTAACAGTAGACAAATTTTACAAGTTAAAGCTATTTTAAGGCTTTAGAATGTCAATTTTGTTGTGTATTAGCATACCAAAGCCTTGGTTAAAATTTAGCAAATACTGAATTAATTTATAACAGCAGGAACAAATTTAGACTTAATTCATGCTAAATTGTGACTTTATACTTGCTAAAATAATAAATTTGATTTAGTCGCATGAAAAAATATAAAGCGTTCCCTTCCGAGGCTTCTACATAATGCGCATTGTTTCTTTTCCAAGGGATATCCAATAAAGTATCAATTTATGACCGAACCAAGTCTTTGTGTCAAAATGTCTATATTGGTTGCTAAGGACAATAAACAATAAAACTAACATATATTGTCATACTAAAAGATGTTTCTCCCTTAGAATTGTATCTATAATCTAAATATCAATAGATTTGTGGTATGATTTGTCTAAAAATAAGCAATTCTGTGCTTTGTCAAATGCCATAAGGATAAACATTTTTTTTTCCAATTCCATTTTAAATGGATTTCTGTGTTCTGCTAGCTTAAACGAGCAAATTGGCCTGCTAGTTTTGAAAATTGGTTCAGAAATAAATATTTTATGAAGGTTAGCAGTTGACACTGAAATGCAACAAAAAAGTGATTTGGTGAAACATGCCATGTCAAAGTGTATATTCTCCTTTTTTAGTCAAATTTCTAAAACTATACCTTCTGTGCTTGTCTTTTCTTGTTTAAAAACTTAAATTAATCTTAACAGTAGACAAATTTTACAAGTTAAAGCTATTTTAAGGCTTTAGAATGTCAATTTTGTTGTGTATTAGCATACCAAAGCCTTGGTTAAAATTTAGCAAATACTGAATTAATTTATAACAGCAGGAACAAATTTAGACTTCATTCATGCTAAATTGTGACTTTATACTTGCTAAAATAATAAATTTGATTTAGTCGCATGAAAAAATATAAAGCGTTCCCTTCCAAGGCTTCTACATAATGCGCATTGTTTCTTTTCCAAGGGATATCCAATAAAGTATCAATTTATGACCGAACCAAGTCTTTGTGTCAAAATGTCTATATTGGTTGCTAAGGACAATAAACAACAAAACTAACATATATTGTCATACTAAAAGATGTTTCTCCCTTAGAATTGTATCTATAATCTAAATATCAATAGATTTGTGGTATGATTTGTCTAAAAATAAGCAATTCTGTGCTTTGTCAAATGCCATAAGGTAGCAATACACAGTTAGGAAAAAAACTTAAAATTGACACTCATAATTTTTAAACACCCTCTTTCCCTTCCTTTCTAACAAATAAGGCTTAATATTTGTGTTATGCATGTGTATATTTATAGAAAGAAAATCTTCCATAGATTTGATTTCTAATGGTTATAATGGTGAAATATAATCTCTTTTGGGTGTAACCATGGCAACAATCTGCATTTCTTTGATACAAAATATTGGAAAAAAAGGGGGTGAACATGTCACAAAAGTCTCCAAAATTTGGTCCAAAGGAAAATTTCAATCAATTACAGTGATACCTTTCCTGAATCCATAGACATATATCTATCAAGAAGTCCAAAAAAAATCATATGCATTTCTGCTCGTTTTTCCATAAAATTGAATTGAAAAGATCGAGCGCAAAATCTTTGTTGATAAACACTACAATAATTTATGGACCTATGGGCGGTACGGATAGGAAAATACGGACTGTCAAACAGAAAATGGCCTATAAAACATGCTAAAAACAATCTAAATGTTCATATAAACCCACTAAGAAGGCTATATTATTCTTCAATTATCTAAAAATCAATTTTATTGTACAAAAACTTTCATATTTAAAAAATTCACCATGGCCATAATGCGAAACTAAACTTCTAACTGTGTATTGCTACCTTAAGGATAAACATTTTTTTTTCCAATTCCATTTTAAATGGATTTCTGTGTTCTGCTAGCTTAAACGAGCAAATTGGCCTGCTAGTTTTGAAAATTGGTTCAGAAATAAATATTTTATAAAGGTTAGCAGTTGACACTGAAATGCAACAAAAAAGTGATTTGGTGAAACATGCCATGTCAAAGTGTATATTCTCCTTTTTTAGTCAAATTTCTAAAACTATACCTTCTGTGCTTGTCTTTTCTTGTTTAAAAACTTAAATTAATCTTAACAGTAGACAAATTTTACAAGTTAAAGCTATTTTAAGGCTTTAGAATGTCAATTTTGTTGTGTATTAGCATACCAAAGCCTTGGTTAAAATTTAGCAAATACTGAATTAATTTATAACAGCAGGAACAAATTTAGACTTAATTCATGCTAAATTGTGACTTTATACTTGCTAAAATAATAAATTTGATTTAGTCGCATGAAAAAATATAAAGCGTTCCCTTCCGAGGCTTCTACATAATGCGCATTGTTTCTTTTCCAAGGGATATCCAATAAAGTATCAATTTATGACCGAACCAAGTCTTTGTGTCAAAATGTCTATATTGGTTGCTAAGGACAATAAACAATAAAACTAACATATATTGTCATACTAAAAGATGTTTCTCCCTTAGAATTGTATCTATAATCTAAATATCAATAGATTTGTGGTATGATTTGTCTAAAAATAAGCAATTCTGTGCTTTGTCAAATGCCATAAGGATAAACATTTTTTTTTCCAATTCCATTTTAAATGGATTTCTGTGTTCTGCTAGCTTAAATGAGCAAATTGGCCTGCTAGTTTTGAAAATTGGTTCAGAAATAAATATTTTATGAAGGTTAGCAGTTGACACTGAAATGCAACAAAAAAGTGATTTGGTGAAACATGCCATGTCAAAGTGTATATTCTCCTTTTTTAGTCAAATTTCTAAAACTATACCTTCTGTGCTTGTCTTTTCTTGTTTAAAAACTTAAATTAATCTTAACAGTAGACAAATTTTACAAGTTAAAGCTATTTTAAGGCTTTAGAATGTCAATTTTGTTGTGTATTAGCATACCAAAGCCTTGGTTAAAATTTAGCAAATACTGAATTAATTTATAACAGCAGGAACAAATTTAGACTTAATTCATGCTAAATTGTGACTTTATACTTGCTAAAATAATAAATTTGATTTAGTCGCATGAAAAAATATAAAGCGTTCCCTTCCGAGGCTTCTACATAATGCGCATTGTTTCTTTTCCAAGGGATATCCAATAAAGTATCAATTTATGACCGAACCAAGTCTTTGTGTCAAAATGTCTATATTGGTTGCTAAGGACAATAAACAACAAAACTAACATATATTGTCATACTAAAAGATGTTTCTCCCTTAGAATTGTATCTATAATCTAAATATCAATAGATTTGTGGTATGATTTGTCTAAAAATAAGCAATTCTGTGCTTTGTCAAATGCCATAAGGTAGCAATACACAGTTAGGAAAAAAACTTAAAATTGACACTCATAATTTTTAAACACCCTCTTTCCCTTCCTTTCTAACAAATAAGGCTTAATATTTGTGTTATGCATGTGTATATTTATAGAAAGAAAATCTTCCATAGATTTGATTTCTAATGGTTATAATGGTGAAATATAATCTCTTTTGGGTGTAACCATGGCAACAATCTGCATTTCTTTGATACAAAATATTGGAAAAAAAGGGGGTGAACATGTCACAAAAGTCTCCAAAATTTGGTCCAAAGGAAAATTTCAATCAATTACAGTGATACCTTTCCTGAATCCATAGACATATATCTATCAAGAAGTCCAAAAAAAATCATATGCATTTCTGGTCGTTTTTCCATAAAATTGAATTGAAAAGATCGAGCGCAAAATCTTTGTTGATAAACACTACAATAATTTATGGACCTATGGGCGGTACGGATAGGAAAATACGGACTGTCAAACAGAAAATGGCCTATAAAACATGCTAAAAACAATCTAAATGTTCATATAAACCCACTAAGAAGGCTATATTATTCTTCAATTATCTAAAAATCAATTTTATTGTACAAAAACTTTCATATTTAAAAAATTCACCATGGCCATAATGCGAAACTAAACTTCTAACTGTGTATTGCTACCTTAAGGATAAACATTTTTTTTTCCAATTCCATTTTAAATGGATTTCTGTGTTCTGCTAGCTTAAACGAGCAAATTGGCCTGCTAGTTTTGAAAATTGGTTCAGAAATAAATATTTTATAAAGGTTAGCAGTTGACACTGAAATGCAACAAAAAAGTGATTTGGTGAAACATGCCATGTCAAAGTGTATATTCTCCTTTTTTAGTCAAATTTCTAAAACTATACCTTCTGTGCTTGTCTTTTCTTGTTTAAAAACTTAAATTAATCTTAACAGTAGACAAATTTTACAAGTTAAAGCTATTTTAAGGCTTTAGAATGTCAATTTTGTTGTGTATTAGCATACCAAAGCCTTGGTTAAAATTTAGCAAATACTGAATTAATTTATAACAGCAGGAACAAATTTAGACTTAATTCATGCTAAATTGTGACTTTATACTTGCTAAAATAATAAATTTGATTTAGTCGCATGAAAAAATATAAAGCGTTCCCTTCCGAGGCTTCTACATAATGCGCATTGTTTCTTTTCCAAGGGATATCCAATAAAGTATCAATTTATGACCGAACCAAGTCTTTGTGTCAAAATGTCTATATTGGTTGCTAAGGACAATAAACAACAAAACTAACATATATTGTCATACTAAAAGATGTTTCTCCCTTAGCATTGTATCTATAATCTAAATATCAATAGATTTGTGGTATGATTTGTCTAAAAATAAGCAATTCTGTGCTTTGTCAAATGCCATAAGGATAAACATTTTTTTTTCCAATTCCATTTTAAATGGATTTCTGTGTTCTGCTAGCTTAAACGAGCAAATTGGCCTGCTAGTTTTGAAAATTGGTTCAGAAATAAATATTTTATGAAGGTTAGCAGTTGACACTGAAATGCAACAAAAAAGTGATTTGGTGAAACATGCCATGTCAAAGTGTATATTCTCCTTTTTTAGTCAAATTTCTAAAACTATACCTTCTGTGCTTGTCTTTTCTTGTTTAAAAACTTAAATTAATCTTAAAGGGAAAGTCCGCGATTTTTTACTTATCATCTAAATATGTTCATCTTAACATAAAAAACACATTCACAAAGTTTTAAATTTATATTCTTTCTAATAACGGAGAAAATTAAGTATTTGTAACTTTTTTGGCTGACCTACGTCACTGGGTTGTGACGTTTTAACCCGATTTGTTGAATCATGGGAAAAAATAAAATCTGTTAAAGTCTTAATTGCTTATCAGAATTTTACGTAATTAAAAGCGCACAGATGATCGTTGGTCGTAGTTAATAACCACAATATAAGAATGAAAGAAAATGAATACGCGTTAACCGTTTTGTATTGATTGAATAAAACTTCCTATGTAAAATTATCTAAATATAAATATTTTCGAATTAATTTCATAAATTTTTGTTGAGATTTTTTCATAAAATATCTATTGAACATTTTTACTGATATTGAACTGAAATATTTAACGTTTTATTTACCGTTATAACTTTGATAACCATTTCAATGCAAAATGTATGTGAACAGAACGTGTATATTACTTTGTAAAGTCATTGTTTATTTCTCGATTTGAGGAGAATTCCTTTGAACTTTACCTTGCAGCAATTTAGCCTCAGGCGTACACAGGTGTGAATTCAAGCGTACACAGGTGTGTATGTTGTCAGTTTGAATGGATTAACAGAAAGAGTATAGCGTGTTTAATACACCAAGATGAAATATCCGATGAAATAGAGAAACAATAATTAAATTGTATAAATTAATTGAAAATAAACATTCAATTTTTTTTCAATTCCTGAAGTGTATACAATATTACAGTGGAACAATTTTCGATTACGTTCTATGCAATTTGCATAAAATTAAAATATGAAGTTAAAAGAATAGTACTTTTAATCTTAAAAATTAAATGTTTCATTTCCCAATTAATAATAATTGCACATCTGTTTAATTTACTTTACCGGAATTCTTTAACTTGTATTTAAATCTGGCGATGTTAAAATGCTAACAATCGTAACACTATCTAAATTTTACAGTTTTTAATTGAAAAAAAAATACAACAGTACAACATGCATGATTTTTTAAATTTTCTTTTTAACATTTCATTCTTCATAATTAAG
This sequence comes from Mytilus californianus, assembly GCF_021869535.1. NCBI lineage: Eukaryota > Metazoa > Mollusca > Bivalvia > Mytilida > Mytilidae > Mytilus > Mytilus californianus. The sequence goes on along the minus strand of NW_026262717.1, from coordinate 18,548 downwards.
TTAATCTGCCAATCACTTAAACGAATTATTTGTAAAAAAAATCGTTTATTTCATTAATAGATATACATACATTATAAATCTAAGCTAATACATTATTTTGCTTGAGGATTTTTTTTAACAAGTTTTTTTTATATTCTATAATAATTTTGTGCAATGCTGAACAGGATAGCCGTCATTAATCCAAATAAGAAATACAGTAGTTGTAATAAAAGTCATATCTTAGTAATGTATAACTGATATTGACGATTTTAGAACAGTTCGTCCTAACCTCGTTGTTCTTGAAACAATCTTTACTAGTAGACTTGTAAGTTTTCTGACGTATAAGCGCCAGAGGTTCTTTCTAACAGACAAAGCAGACTAGTAGCGTTTCGTTAGTTTGTTTTTTGGGGGCAGGAGAGGCCAACCACTGGTACAGATAAACAGAATCACCATACAAGCTTATGTTGTCAACACTATCAGAAAAGAGTTCCCATCATCGGATGGGGTATATGAAGGCCAAGAATGTACAAGTGACATGTCTGACTCTGAACAGCTAGTAAACCGACTTAATAATGATCTATAGACAACGACCGCTTGTTCTTGATATTTGAAACTGCATGCATATATACGTTTATGAGAGTGATTATTTATCTTGTGTCTGACGAAAACTAAATGCCTGCATGGTTATATCTTGCCATTTTGTAATGGTTTGATGGGTGTTCACTCAAAATCGTAATTCAAAAATTGTGTTTGTGAGATGAAGATTCACTTTAATAACGAATTTCGTCTATATATTTCACAAGTGTATACCACGAAGAAGCTCTAAAGGTATATTACTCCCATTTTGTTTGGGTGTGAACCATCGATGTTTACAGCAATATTTAATGAATAAGATGATGATGTCATGTGGCAAATATTACATGAATGTCGGATCATGAGTTATCTATCTGTATGAAAAGATTTCCAATACAACCATATTGAGTAGGAATTTTTACATGCTTTATTCGAGTCGTACTAGTATTACAGGCTTCTCATGTCGTTTGAATCAGACTGACACATCTTTTACTTTATGATGTATGAAAGGTTCTATATATATATTAAATGTAACAATAATCAAACGCCTACAGGCAATAACTAAACGGGTATGAAGTTTTTATACAGATCTATTTTTATTTACATAATCATTAACAAACTATATAAATTGAACAAAGAAATTGAACAAAGAAACACAGTGACACTACGATATAGCATGGGATACTTAAATATTTTTAACCATTCTATGCATCAAGTTATCGCACGTGAATACCAATTTGGAACACGATGTGTGATTTTGTATAACTAAAAATATCAAACGAGCAGTAACTTTGTCTAACAAACATTTTTTTTACTATGCCTCTCTTTATCTCTTTTCCTTTACAATTACTATTACCCTTTTCGTCGATCATTCTCTATATAGTATATTGTTCTCTATTCGGTTAATTTTTTTTCACAATGCCACTCTATCTCCGCTCCTTTACAATGACTATTTCCACTGTCGTTCTAATCCTTATAAAGATAGGGACATTAGACATAGAAGAGCTCTCTTATCTTCAATTAATAAATATTGATACTGACTATAAGTGCTGCATTACTTTACATCTGCATGTTTGCCAATCGTCAAAAGCTTGTATTTGCGTGAAGAATTTTTGTTTTCAAAAGAAGGGTCCAGAATCATGACAAACCAGTATTTATTTCACAAAAAATAAGGTCATGTTTATAAAATTTTAAAACTTATTATCAGAAAAAAATAGTGGATAATATTATTATCAGAACATCATTCATTAACAGGACTGGTGGAATTATAATTTCAAACACGCACAAGTTAAGCAAAGTCGAATACAAATATATGTGGTTCAATAAATGTTACCTGTGCACGCCGGGTACCTCTGTTAATAATCCATGCATGAACCTGTATTATATAATTGTGTAATACGATTTTTTAGTCGACAGGATGTCACTGGAATACACAAGGACGTGTATCTAATATACGTCCTTGGGATAACTAACTGAATGTGTCGCTCTGACACGACATCTATCAATAATTCTGACATACCTATTATCAATTCGGGAGGAAGCCAATATGTATATATATATATATATATATAATAAGATAACGTAAATAAAATTAAAAAAATAACATTTCTATAACCTGGGAATATTATACTATATCAACATATTTTGTCTTAGCTCAAACCTCTTCCTAACGTTGCTCCTTGTCAATAGCCGTTAAATATCATAATTAAAAAATGTTATTTATCGTATAACTTTATTAATTTGAAAAATTATCTTGTCTAAATACGGAACTATTCTTTATATAAATCAATGCACTTTATATAAAAGAGGCATACTAATGAATCCTTTGTAAATCAGTGATTGTTACAAGAATACTGCATTTTTCTTTCTTATAATTGAAACTTTTCTTCCTCATCAAATCTATATTTTTTTTAATCAACGAGATCTTATCTATAGCTATCAGAACTGCTAGGTTATATTGTTATTTAAAAAGAATAATTACCACCAAATCTCCCTCGAAACAAGATTGTTCAAAATGGTCTTCACACATCAACTTGTGCTTGCTATAGATGCCACTATTTGCTGTTAGTTGTTGTACAATCATGTCTGATACAATTCTTTCTTTTTTTGTGGGTTTGGGAAAACTATTTAGACTTTTGTCATACGTAGCCGAACAGCCGTACGCTTGACAAGAAATTTTCACACTGAGTGATCGTCTACGGTAATCCCCGATTGATGATGGGAGTTTTTAACGCACGGTCGGTAAATCCCTGATTCATTTTGGTATTTGTGGTTTTTAGATATCACGTGACTTTTTAGATCGAACATGCCGACAAGATGGCGATATGTCGAGAACTGATAGTGAATTTCAAAAATCGATTTTGATCTCTTTTCATAGAGAATAAAAGTTTTTTATTTATGAACATGTGGTTTTTTATGCTTAAAGAACAAAATATAAATTTTTCATTTTTTTGCGGAGTTTCCCTTTAACAGTAGACAAATTTTACAAGTTAAAGCTATTTTAAGGCTTTAGAATGTCAATTTTGTTGTGTATTAGCATACCAAAGCCTTGGTTAAAATTTAGCAAATACTGAATTAATTTATAACAGCAGGAACAAATTTAGACTTAATTCATGCTAAATTGTGACTTTATACTTGCTAAAATAATAAATTTGATTTAGTCGCATGAAAAAATATAAAGCGTTCCCTTCCGAGGCTTCTACATAATGCGCATTGTTTCTTTTCCAAGGGATAGCCAATAAAGTATCAATTTATGACCGAACCAAGTCTTTGTGTCAAAATGTCTATATTGGTTGCTAAGGACAATAAACAACAAAACTAACATATATTGTCATACTAAAAGATGTTTCTCCCTTAGAATTGTATCTATAATCTAAATATCAATAGATTTGTGGTATGGTTTGTCTAAAAATAAGCAATTCTGTGCTTTGTCAAATGCCATAAGGTAGCAATACACAGTTAGGAAAAAAACTTAAAATTGACACTCATAATTTTTAAACACCCTCTTTCCCTTCCTTTCTAACAAATAAGGCTTAATATTTGTGTTATGCATGTGTATATTTATAGAAAGAAAATCTTCCATAGATTTGATTTCTAATGGTTATAATGGTGAAATATAATCTCTTTTGGGTGTAACCATGGCAACAATCTGCATTTCTTTGATACAAAATATTGCAAAAAAAGGGGGTGAACATGTCACAAAAGTCTCCAAAATTTGGTCCAAAGGAAAATTTCAATCAATTACAGTGATACCTTTCCTGAATCCATAGACATATATCTATCAAGAAGTCCAAAAAAAATCATATGCATTTCTGCTCGTTTTTCCATAAAATTGAATTGAAAAGATCGAGCGCAAAATCTTTGTTGATAAACACTACAATAATTTATGGACCTATGGGCGGTACGGATAGGAAAATACGGACTGTCAAACAGAAAATGGCCTATAAAACATGCTAAAAACAATCTAAATGTTCATATAAACCCACTAAGAAGGCTATATTATTCTTCAATTATCTAAAAATCAATTTTATTGTACAAAAACTTTCATATTTAAAAAATTCACCATGGCCATAATGCGAAACTAAACTTCTAACTGTGTATTGCTACCTTAAGGATAAACATTTTTTTTTTCCAATTCCATTTTAAATGGATTTCTGTGTTCTGCTAGCTTAAACGAGCAAATTGGCCTGCTAGTTTTGAAAATTGGTTCAGAAATAAATATTTTATAAAGGTTAGCAGTTGACACTGAAATGCAACAAAAAAGTGATTTGGTGAAACATGCCATGTCAAAGTGTATATTCTCCTTTTTTAGTCAAATTTCTAAAACTATACCTTCTGTGCTTGTCTTTTCTTGTTTAAAAACTTAAATTAATCTTAACAGTAGACAAATTTTACAAGTTAAAGCTATTTTAAGGCTTTAGAATGTCAATTTTGTTGTGTATTAGCATACCAAAGCCTTGGTTAAAATTTAGCAAATACTGAATTAATTTATAACAGCAGGAACAAATTTAGACTTAATTCATGCTAAATTGTGACTTTATACTTGCTAAAATAATAAATTTGATTTAGTCGCATGAAAAAATATAAAGCGTTCCCTTCCGAGGCTTCTACATAATGCGCATTGTTTCTTTTCCTAGGGATATCCAATAAAGTATCAATTTATGACCGAACCAAGTCTTTGTGTCAAAATGTCTATATTGGTTGCTAAGGACAATAAACAACAAAACTAACATATATTGTCATACTAAAAGATGTTTCTCCCTTAGAATTGTATCTATAATCTAAATATCAATATATTTGTGGTATGATTTGTCTAAAAATAAGCAATTCTGTGCTTTGTCAAATGCCATAAGGATAAACATTTTTTTTTCCAATTCCATTTTAAATGGATTTCTGTGTTCTGCTAGCTTAAACGAGCAAATTGGCCTGCTAGTTTTGAAAATTGGTTCAGAAATAAATATTTTATGAAGGTTAGCAGTTGACACTGAAATGCAACAAAAAAGTGATTTGGTGAAACATGCCATGTCAAAGTGTATATTCTCCTTTTTTAGTCAAATTTCTAAAACTATACCTTCTGTGCTTGTCTTTTCTTGTTTAAAAACTTAAATTAATCTTAACAGTAGACAAATTTTACAAGTTAAAGCTATTTTAAGGCTTTAGAATGTCAATTTTGTTGTGTATTAGCATACCAAAGCCTTGGTTAAAATTTAGCAAATACTGAATTAATTTATAACAGCAGGAACAAATTTAGACTTAATTCATGCTAAATTGTGACTTTATACTTGCTAAAATAATAAATTTGATTTAGTCGCATGAAAAAATATAAAGCGTTCCCTTCCGAGGCTTCTACATAATGCGCATTGTTTCTTTTCCAAGGGATAGCCAATAAAGTATCAATTTATGACCGAACCAAGTCTTTGTGTCAAAATGTCTATATTGGTTGCTAAGGACAATAAACAACAAAACTAACATATATTGTCATACTAAAAGATGTTTCTCCCTTAGAATTGTATCTATAATCTAAATATCAATAGATTTGTGGTATGATTTGTCTAAAAATAAGCAATTCTGTGCTTTGTCAAATGCCATAAGGTAGCAATACACAGTTAGGAAAAAAACTTAAAATTGACACTCATAATTTTTAAACACCCTCTTTCCCTTCCTTTCTAACAAATAAGGCTTAATATTTGTGTTATGCATGTGTATATTTATAGAAAGAAAATCTTCCATAGATTTGATTTCTAATGGTTATAATGGTGAAATATAATCTCTTTTGGGTGTAACCATGGCAACAATCTGCATTTCTTTGATACAAAATATTGCAAAAAAAGGGGGTGAACATGTCACAAAAGTCTCCAAAATTTGGTCCAAAGGAAAATTTCAATCAATTACAGTGATACCTTTCCTGAATCCATAGACATATATCTATCAAGAAGTCCAAAAAAAATCATATGCATTTCTGCTCGTTTTTCCATAAAATTGAATTGAAAAGATCGAGCGCAAAATCTTTGTTGATAAACACTACAATAATTTATGGACCTATGGGCGGTACGGATAGGAAAATACGGACTGTCAAACAGAAAATGGCCTATAAAACATGCTAAAAACAATCTAAATGTTCATATAAACCCACTAAGAAGGCTATATTATTCTTCAATTATCTAAAAATCAATTTTATTGTACAAAAACTTTCATATTTAAAACATTCACCATGGCCATAATGCGAAACTAAACTTCTAACTGTGTATTGCTACCTTAAGGATAAACATTTTTTTTTTCCAATTCCATTTTAAATGGATTTCTGTGTTCTGCTAGCTTAAACGAGCAAATTGGCCTGCTAGTTTTGAAAATTGGTTCAGAAATAAATATTTTATAAAGGTTAGCAGTTGACACTGAAATGCAACAAAAAAGTGATTTGGTGAAACATGCCATGTCAAAGTGTATATTCTCCTTTTTTAGTCAAATTTCTAAAACTATACCTTCTGTGCTTGTCTTTTCTTGTTTAAAAACTTAAATTAATCTTAACAGTAGACAAATTTTACAAGTTAAAGCTATTTTAAGGCTTTAGAATGTCAATTTTGTTGTGTATTAGCATACCAAAGCCTTGGTTAAAATTTAGCAAATACTGAATTAATTTATAACAGCAGGAACAAATTTAGACTTAATTCATGCTAAATTGTGACTTTATACTTGCTAAAATAATAAATTTGATTTAGTCGCATGAAAAAATATAAAGCGTTCCCTTCCGAGGCTTCTACATAATGCGCATTGTTTCTTTTCCAAGGGATATCCAATAAAGTATCAATTTATGACCGAACCAAGTCTTTGTGTCAAAATGTCTATATTGGTTGCTAAGGACAATAAACAACAAAACTAACATATATTGTCATACTAAAAGATGTTTCTCCCTTAGAATTGTATCTATAATCTAAATATCAATAGATTTGTGGTATGATTTGTCTAAAAATAAGCAATTCTGTGCTTTGTCAAATGCCATAAGGATAAACATTTTTTTTTCCAATTCCATTTTAAATGGATTTCTGTGTTCTGCTAGCTTAAACGAGCAAATTGGCCTGCTAGTTTTGAAAATTGGTTCAGAAATAAATATTTTATGAAGGTTAGCAGTTGACACTGAAATGCAACAAAAAAGTGATTTGGTGAAACATGCCATGTCAAAGTGTATATTCTCCTTTTTTAGTCAAATTTCTAAAACTATACCTTCTGTGCTTGTCTTTTCTTGTTTAAAAACTTAAATTAATCTTAACAGTAGACAAATTTTACAAGTTAAAGCTATTTTAAGGCTTTAGAATGTCAATTTTGTTGTGTATTAGCATACCAAAGCCTTGGTTAAAATTTAGCAAATACTGAATTAATTTATAACAGCAGGAACAAATTTAGACTTAATTCATGCTAAATTGTGACTTTATACTTGCTAAAATAATAAATTTGATTTAGTCGCATGAAAAAATATAAAGCGTTCCCTTCCGAGGCTTCTACATAATGCGCATTGTTTCTTTTCCAAGGGATAGCCAATAAAGTATCAATTTATGACCGAACCAAGTCTTTGTGTCAAAATGTCTATATTGGTTGCTAAGGACAATAAACAACAAAACTAACATATATTGTCATACTAAAAGATGTTTCTCCCTTAGAATTGTATTTATAATCTAAATATCAATAGATTTGTGGTATGATTTGTCTAAAAATAAGCAATTCTGTGCTTTGTCAAATGCCATAAGGTAGCAATACACAGTTAGGAAAAAAACTTAAAATTGACGCTCATAATTTTTAAACACCCTCTTTCCCTTCCTTTCTAACAAATAAGGCTTAATATTTGTGTTATGCATGTGTATATTTATAGAAAGAAAATCTTCCATAGATTTGATTTCTAATGGTTATAATGGTGAAATATAATCTCTTTTGGGTGTAACCATGGCAACAATCTGCATTTCTTTGATACAAAATATTGGAAAAAAAAGGGGTGAACATGTCACAAAAGTCTCCAAAATTTGGTCCAAAGGAAAATTTCAATCAATTACAGTGATACCTTTCCTGAATCCATAGACATATATCTATCAAGAAGTCCAAAAAAAATCATATGCATTTCTGCTCGTTTTTCCATAAAATTGAATTGAAAAGATCGAGCGCAAAATCTTTGTTGATAAACACTACAATAATTTATGGACCTATGGGCGGTACGGATAGGAAAATACGGACTGTCAAACAGAAAATGGCCTATAAAACATGCTAAAAACAATCTAAATGTTCATATAAACCCACTAAGAAGGCTATATTATTCTTCAATTATCTAAAAATCAATTTTATTGTACAAAAACTTTCATATTTAAAAAATTCACCATGGCCATAATGCGAAACTAAACTTCTAACTGTGTATTGCTACCTTAAGGATAAACATTTTTTTTTTCCAATTCCATTTTAAATGGAGTTCTGTGTTCTGCTAGCTTAAACGAGCAAATTGGCCTGCTAGTTTTGAAAATTGGTTCAGAAATAAATATTTTATAAAGGTTAGCAGTTGACACTGAAATGCAACAAAAAAGTGATTTGGTGAAACATGCCATGTCAAAGTGTATATTCTCCTTTTTTAGTCAAATTTCTAAAACTATACCTTCTGTGCTTGTCTTTTCTTGTTTAAAAACTTAAATTAATCTTAACAGTAGACAAATTTTACAAGTTAAAGCTATTTTAAGGCTTTAGAATGTCAATTTTGTTGTGTATTAGCATACCAAAGCCTTGGTTAAAATTTAGCAAATACTGAATTAATTTATAACAGCAGGAACAAATTTAGACTTAATTCATGCTAAATTGTGACTTTATACTTGCTAAAATAATAAATTTGATTTAGTCGCATGAAAAAATATAAAGCGTTCCCTTCCGAGGCTTCTACATAATGCGCATTGTTTCTTTTCCAAGGGATATCCAATAAAGTATCAATTTATGACCGAACCAAGTCTTTGTGTCAAAATGTCTATATTGGTTGCTAAGGACAATAAACAACAAAACTAACATATATTGTCATACTAAAAGATGTTTCTCCCTTAGAATTGTATCTATAATCTAAATATCAATAGATTTGTGGTATGATTTGTCTAAAAATAAGCAATTCTGTGCTTTGTCAAATGCCATAAGGATAAACATTTTTTTTTCCAATTCCATTTTAAATGGATTTCTGTGTTCTGCTAGCTTAAACGAGCAAATTGGCCTGCTAGTTTTGAAAATTGGTTCAGAAATAAATATTTTATAAAGGTTAGCAGTTGACACTGAAATGCAACAAAAAAGTGATTTGGTGAAACATGCCATGTCAAAGTGTATATTCTCCTTTTTTAGTCAAATTTCTAAAACTATACCTTCTGTGCTTGTCTTTTCTTGTTTAAAAACTTAAATTAATCTTAACAGTAGACAAATTTTACAAGTTAAAGCTATTTTAAGGCTTTAGAATGTCAATTTTGTTGTGTATTAGCATACCAAAGCCTTGGTTAAAATTTAGCAAATACTGAATTAATTTATAACAGCAGGAACAAATTTAGACTTAATTCATGCTAAATTGTGACTTTATACTTGCTAAAATAATAAATTTGATTTAGTCGCATGAAAAAATATAAAGCGTTCCCTTCCGAGGCTTCTACATAATGCGCATTGTTTCTTTTCCAAGGGATAGCCAATAAAGTATCAATTTATGACCGAACCAAGTCTTTGTGTCAAAATGTCTATATTGGTTGCTAAGGACAATAAACAACAAAACTAACATATATTGTCATACTAAAAGATGTTTCTCCCTTAGAATTGTATCTATAATCTAAATATCAATAGATTTGTGGTATGATTTGTCTAAAAATAAGCAATTCTGTGCTTTGTCAAATGCCATAAGGTAGCAATACACAGTTAGGAAAAAAACTTAAAATTGACACTCATAATTTTTAAACACCCTCTTTCCCTTCCTTTCTAACAAATAAGGCTTAATATTTGTGTTATGCATGTGTATATTTATAGAAAGAAAATCTTCCATAGATTTGATTTCTAATGGTTATAATGGTGAAATATAATCTCTTTTGGGTGTAACCATGGCAACAATCTGCATTTCTTTGATACAAAATATTGCAAAAAAAGGGGGTGAACATGTCACAAAAGTCTCCAAAATTTGGTCCAAAGGAAAATTTCAATCAATTACAGTGATACCTTTCCTGAATCCATAGACATATATCTATCAAGAAGTCCAAAAAAAATCATATGCATTTCTGCTCGTTTTTCCATAAAATTGAATTGAAAAGATCGAGCGCAAAATCTTTGTTGATAAACACTACAATAATTTATGGACCTATGGGCGGTACGGATAGGAAAATACGGACTGTCAAACAGAAAATGGCCTATAAAACATGCTAAAAACAATCTAAATGTTCATATAAACCCACTAAGAAGGCTATATTATTCTTCAATTATCTAAAAATCAATTTTATTGTACAAAAACTTTCATATTTAAAAAATTCACCATGGCCATAATGCGAAACTAAACTTCTAACTGTGTATTGCTACCTTAAGGATAAACATTTTTTTTTTCCAATTCCATTTTAAATGGATTTCTGTGTTCTGCTAGCTTAAACGAGCAAATTGGCCTGCTAGTTTTGAAAATTGGTTCAGAAATAAATATTTTATAAAGGTTAGCAGTTGACACTGAAATGCAACAAAAAAGTGATTTGGTGAAACATGCCATGTCAAAGTGTATATTCTCCTTTTTTAGTCAAATTTCTAAAACTATACCTTCTGTGCTTGTCTTTTCTTGTTTAAAAACTTAAATTAATCTTAACAGTAGACAAATTTTACAAGTTAAAGCTATTTTAAGGCTTTAGAATGTCAATTTTGTTGTGTATTAGCATACCAAAGCCTTGGTTAAAATTTAGCAAATACTGAATTAATTTATAACAGCAGGAACAAATTTAGACTTAATTCATGCTAAATTGTGACTTTATACTTGCTAAAATAATAAATTTGATTTAGTCGCATGAAAAAATATAAAGCGTTCCCTTCCGAGGCTTCTACATAATGCGCATTGTTTCTTTTCCAAGGGATATCCAATAAAGTATCAATTTATGACCGAACCAAGTCTTTGTGTCAAAATGTCTATATTGGTTGCTAAGGACAATAAACAACAAAACTAACATATATTGTCATACTAAAAGATGTTTCTCCCTTAGAATTGTATCTATAATCTAAATATCAATAGATTTGTGGTATGATTTGTCTAAAAATAAGCAATTCTGTGCTTTGTCAAATGCCATAAGGATAAACATTTTTTTTTCCAATTCCATTTTAAATGGATTTCTGTGTTCTGCTAGCTTAAACGAGCAAATTGGCCTGCTAGTTTTGAAAATTGGTTCAGAAATAAATATTTTATAAAGGTTAGCAGTTGACACTGAAATGCAACAAAAAAGTGATTTGGTGAAACATGCCATGTCAAAGTGTATATTCTCCTTTTTTAGTCAAATTTCTAAAACTATACCTTCTGTGCTTGTCTTTTCTTGTTTAAAAACTTAAATTAATCTTAACAGTAGACAAATTTTACAAGTTAAAGCTATTTTAAGGCTTTAGAATGTCAATTTTGTTGTGTATTAGCATACCAAAGCCTTGGTTAAAATTTAGCAAATACTGAATTAATTTATAACAGCAGGAACAAATTTAGACTTAATTCATGCTAAATTGTGACTTTATACTTGCTAAAATAATAAATTTGATTTAGTCGCATGAAAAAATATAAAGCGTTCCCTTCCGAGGCTTCTACATAATGCGCATTGTTTCTTTTCCAAGGGATAGCCAATAAAGTATCAATTTATGACTGAACCAAGTCTTTGTGTCAAAATGTCTATATTGGTTGCTAAGGACAATAAACAACAAAACTAACATATATTGTCATACTAAAAGATGTTTCTCCCTTAGAATTGTATCTATAATCTAAATATCAATAGATTTGTGGTATGATTTGTCTAAAAATAAGCAATTCTGTGCTTTGTCAAATGCCATAAGGTAGCAATACACAGTTAGGAAAAAAACTTAAAATTGACACTCATAATTTTTAAACACCCTCTTTCCCTTCCTTTCTAACAAATAAGGCTTAATATTTGTGTTATGCATGTGTATATTTATAGAAAGAAAATCTTCCATAGATTTGATTTCTAATGGTTATAATGGTGAAATATAATCTCTTTTGGGTGTAACCATGGCAACAATCTGCATTTCTTTGATACAAAATATTGCAAAAAAAGGGGGTGAACATGTCACAAAAGTCTCCAAAATTTGGTCCAAAGGAAAATTTCAATCAATTACAGTGATACCTTTCCTGAATCCATAGACATATATCTATCAAGAAGTCCAAAAAAAATCATATGCATTTCTGCTCGTTTTTCCATAAAATTGAATTGAAAAGATCGAGCGCAAAATCTTTGTTGATAAACACTACAATAATTTATGGACCTATGGGCGGTACGGATAGGAAAATACGGACTGTCAAACAGAAAATGGCCTATAAAACATGCTAAAAACAATCTAAATGTTCATATAAACCCACTAAGAAGGCTATATTATTCTTCAATTATCTAAAAATCAATTTTATTGTACAAAAACTTTCATATTTAAAAAATTCACCATGGCCATAATGCGAAACTAAACTTCTAACTGTGTATTGCTACCTTAAGGATAAACATTTTTTTTTTCCAATTCCATTTTAAATGGATTTCTGTGTTCTGCTAGCTTAAACGAGCAAATTGGCCTGCTAGTTTTGAAAATTGGTTCAGAAATAAATATTTTATAAAGGTTAGCAGTTGACACTGAAATGCAACAAAAAAGTGATTTGGTGAAACATGCCATGTCAAAGTGTATATTCTCCTTTTTTAGTCAAATTTCTAAAACTATACCTTCTGTGCTTGTCTTTTCTTGTTTAAAAACTTAAATTAATCTTAACAGTAGACAAATTTTACAAGTTAAAGCTATTTTAAGGCTTTAGAATGTCAATTTTGTTGTGTATTAGCATACCAAAGCCTTGGTTAAAATTTAGCAAATACTGAATTAATTTATAACAGCAGGAACAAATTTAGACTTAATTCATGCTAAATTGTGACTTTATACTTGCTAAAATAATAAATTTGATTTAGTCGCATGAAAAAATATAAAGCGTTCCCTTCCGAGGCTTCTACATAATGCGCATTGTTTCTTTTCCTAGGGATATCCAATAAAGTATCAATTTATGACCGAACCAAGTCTTTGTGTCAAAATGTCTATATTGGTTGCTAAGGACAATAAACAACAAAACTAACATATATTGTCATACTAAAAGATGTTTCTCCCTTAGAATTGTATCTATAATCTAAATATCAATAGATTTGTGGTATGATTTGTCTAAAAATAAGCAATTCTGTGCTTTGTCAAATGCCATAAGGATAAACATTTTTTTTTCCAATTCCATTTTAAATGGATTTCTGTGTTCTGCTAGCTTAAACGAGCAAATTGGCCTGCTAGTTTTGAAAATTGGTTCAGAAATAAATATTTTATGAAGGTTAGCAGTTGACACTGAAATGCAACAAAAAAGTGATTTGGTGAAACATGCCATGTCAAAGTGTATATTCTCCTTTTTTAGTCAAATTTCTAAAACTATACCTTCTGTGCTTGTCTTTTCTTGTTTAAAAACTTAAATTAATCTTAACAGTAGACAAATTTTACAAGTTAAAGCTATTTTAAGGCTTTAGAATGTCAATTTTGTTGTGTATTAGCATACCAAAGCCTTGGTTAAAATTTAGCAAATACTGAATTAATTTATAACAGCAGGAACAAATTTAGACTTAATTCATGCTAAATTGTGACTTTATACTTGCTAAAATAATAAATTTGATTTAGTCGCATGAAAAAATATAAAGCGTTCCCTTCCGAGGCTTCTACATAATGCGCATTGTTTCTTTTCCAAGGGATAGCCAATAAAGTATCAATTTATGACCGAACCAAGTCTTTGTGTCAAAATGTCTATATTGGTTGCTAAGGACAATAAACAACAAAACTAACATATATTGTCATACTAAAAGATGTTTCTCCCTTAGAATTGTATCTATAATCTAAATATCAATAGATTTGTGGTATGATTTGTCTAAAAATAAGCAATTCTGTGCTTTGTCAAATGCCATAAGGTAGCAATACACAGTTAGGAAAAAAACTTAAAATTGACACTCATAATTTTTAAACACCCTCTTTCCCTTCCTTTCTAACAAATAAGGCTTAATATTTGTGTTATGCATGTGTATATTTATAGAAAGAAAATCTTCCATAGATTTGATTTCTAATGGTTATAATGGTGAAATATAATCTCTTTTGGGTGTAACCATGGCAACAATCTGCATTTCTTTGATACAAAATATTGGAAAAAAAAGGGGTGAACATGTCACAAAAGTCTCCAAAATTTGGTCCAAAGGAAAATTTCAATCAATTACAGTGATACCTTTCCTGAATCCATAGACATATATCTATCAAGAAGTCCAAAAAAAATCATATGCATTTCTGCTCGTTTTTCCATAAAATTGAATTGAAAAGATCGAGCGCAAAATCTTTGTTGATAAACACTACAATAATTTATGGACCTATGGGCGGTACGGATAGGAAAATACGGACTGTCAAACAGAAAATGGCCTATAAAACATGCTAAAAACAATCTAAATGTTCATATAAACCCACTAAGAAGGCTATATTATTCTTCAATTATCTAAAAATCAATTTTATTGTACAAAAACTTTCATATTTAAAAAATTCACCATGGCCATAATGCGAAACTAAACTTCTAACTGTGTATTGCTACCTTAAGGATAAACATTTTTTTTTCCAATTCCATTTTAAATGGATTTCTGTGTTCTGCTAGCTTAAACGAGCAAATTGGCCTGCTAGTTTTGAAAATTGGTTCAGAAATAAATATTTTATAAAGGTTAGCAGTTGACACTGAAATGCAACAAAAAAGTGATTTGGTGAAACATGCCATGTCAAAGTGTATATTCTCCTTTTTTAGTCAAATTTCTAAAACTATACCTTCTGTGCTTGTCTTTTCTTGTTTAAAAACTTAAATTAATCTTAACAGTAGACAAATTTTACAAGTTAAAGCTATTTTAAGGCTTTAGAATGTCAATTTTGTTGTGTATTAGCATACCAAAGCCTTGGTTAAAATTTAGCAAATACTGAATTAATTTATAACAGCAGGAACAAATTTAGACTTAATTCATGCTAAATTGTGACTTTATACTTGCTAAAATAATAAATTTGATTTAGTCGCATGAAAAAATATAAAGCGTTCCCTTCCGAGGCTTCTACATGATGCGCATTGTTTCTTTTCCAAGGGATATCCAATAAAGTATCAATTTATGACCGAACCAAGTCTTTGTGTCAAAATGTCTATATTGGTTGCTAAGGACAATAAACAACAAAACTAACATATATTGTCATACTAAAAGATGTTTCTCCCTTAGAATTGTATCTATAATCTAAATATCAATAGATTTGTGGTATGATTTGTCTAAAAATAAGCAATTCTGTGCTTTGTCAAATGCCATAAGGATAAACATTTTTTTTTCCAATTCCATTTTAAATGGATTTCTGTGTTCTGCTAGCTTAAACGAGCAAATTGGCCTGCTAGTTTTGAAAATTGGTTCAGAAATAAATATTTTATGAAGGTTAGCAGTTGACACTGAAATGCAACAAAAAAGTGATTTGGTGAAACATGCCATGTCAAAGTGTATATTCTCCTTTTTTAGTCAAATTTCTAAAACTATACCTTCTGTGCTTGTCTTTTCTTGTTTAAAAACTTAAATTAATCTTAACAGTAGACAAATTTTACAAGTTAAAGCTATTTTAAGGCTTTAGAATGTCAATTTTGTTGTGTATTAGCATACCAAAGCCTTGGTTAAAATTTAGCAAATACTGAATTAATTTATAACAGCAGGAACAAATTTAGACTTAATTCATGCTAAATTGTGACTTTATACTTGCTAAAATAATAAATTTGATTTAGTCGCATGAAAAAATATAAAGCGTTCCCTTCCGAGGCTTCTACATAATGCGCATTGTTTCTTTTCCAAGGGATAGCCAATAAAGTATCAATTTATGACCGAACCAAGTCTTTGTGTCAAAATGTCTATATTGGTTGCTAAGGACAATAAACAACAAAACTAACATATATTGTCATACTAAAAGATGTTTCTCCCTTAGAATTGTATCTATAATCTAAATATCAATAGATTTGTGGTATGATTTGTCTAAAAATAAGCAATTCTGTGCTTTGTCAAATGCCATAAGGTAGCAATACACAGTTAGGAAAAAAACTTAAAATTGACACTCATAATTTTTAAACACCCTCTTTCCCTTCCTTTCTAACAAATAAGGCTTAATATTTGTGTTATGCATGTGTATATTTATAGAAAGAAAATCTTCCATAGATTTGATTTCTAATGGTTATAATGGTGAAATATAATCTCTTTTGGGTGTAACCATGGCAACAATCTGCATTTCTTTGATACAAAATATTGCAAAAAAAGGGGGTGAACATGTCACAAAAGTCTCCAAAATTTGGTCCAAAGGAAAATTTCAATCAATTACAGTGATACCTTTCCTGAATCCATAGACATATATCTATCAAGAAGTCCAAAAAAAATCATATGCATTTCTGCTCGTTTTTCCATAAAATTGAATTGAAAAGATCGAGCGCAAAATCTTTGTTGATAAACACTACAATAATTTATGGACCTATGGGCGGTACGGATAGGAAAATACGGACTGTCAAACAGAAAATGGCCTATAAAACATGCTAAAAACAATCTAAATGTTCATATAAACCCACTAAGAAGGCTATATTATTCTTCAATTATCTAAAAATCAATTTTATTGTACAAAAACTTTCATATTTAAAAAATTCACCATGGCCATAATGCGAAACTAAACTTCTAACTGTGTATTGCTACCTTAAGGATAAACATTTTTTTTTTTCCAATTCCATTTTAAATGGATTTCTGTGTTCTGCTAGCTTAAACGAGCAAATTGGCCTGCTAGTTTTGAAAATTGGTTCAGAAATAAATATTTTATAAAGGTTAGCAGTTGACACTGAAATGCAACAAAAAAGTGATTTGGTGAAACATGCCATGTCAAAGTGTATATTCTCCTTTTTTAGTCAAATTTCTAAAACTATACCTTCTGTGCTTGTCTTTTCTTGTTTAAAAACTTAAATTAATCTTAACAGTAGACAAATTTTACAAGTTAAAGCTATTTTAAGGCTTTAGAATGTCAATTTTGTTGTGTATTAGCATACCAAAGCCTTGGTTAAAATTTAGCAAATACTGAATTAATTTATAACAGCAGGAACAAATTTAGACTTAATTCATGCTAAATTGTGACTTTATACTTGCTAAAATAATAAATTTGATTTAGTCGCATGAAAAAATATAAAGCGTTCCCTTCCGAGGCTTCTACATAATGCGCATTGTTTCTTTTCCAAGGGATATCCAATAAAGTATCAATTTATGACCGAACCAAGTCTTTGTGTCAAAATGTCTATATTGGTTGCTAAGGACAATAAACAACAAAACTAACATATATTGTCATACTAAAAGATGTTTCTCCCTTAGAATTGTATCTATAATCTAAATATCAATAGATTTGTGGTATGATTTGTCTAAAAATAAGCAATTCTGTGCTTTGTCAAATGCCATAAGGATAAACATTTTTTTTTCCAATTCCATTTTAAATGGATTTCTGTGTTCTGCTAGCTTAAACGAGCAAATTGGCCTGCTAGTTTTGAAAATTGGTTCAGAAATAAATATTTTATGAAGGTTAGCAGTTGACACTGAAATGCAACAAAAAAAGTGATTTGGTGAAACATGCCATGTCAAAGTGTATATTCTCCTTTTTTAGTCAAATTTCTAAAACTATACCTTCTGTGCTTGTCTTTTCTTGTTTAAAAACTTAAATTAATCTTAACAGTAGACAAATTTTACAAGTTAAAGCTATTTTAAGGCTTTAGAATGTCAATTTTGTTGTGTATTAGCATACCAAAGCCTTGGTTAAAATTTAGCAAATACTGAATTAATTTATAACAGCAGGAACAAATTTAGACTTAATTCATGCTAAATTGTGACTTTATACTTGCTAAAATAATAAATTTGATTTAGTCGCATGAAAAAATATAAAGCGTTCCCTTCCGAGGCTTCTACATAATGCGCATTGTTTCTTTTCCAAGGGATAGCCAATAAAGTATCAATTTATGACCGAACCAAGTCTTTGTGTCAAAATGTCTATATTGGTTGCTAAGGACAATAAACAACAAAACTAACATATATTGTCATACTAAAAGATGTTTCTCCCTTAGAATTGTATCTATAATCTAAATATCAATAGATTTGTGGTATGATTTGTCTAAAAATAAGCAATTCTGTGCTTTGTCAAATGCCATAAGGTAGCAATACACAGTTAGGAAA